>NC_067227.1:10647500-10856199 GCF_019924925.1 Ctenopharyngodon idella
ATGTGGAGAATACATTACACCAACACTTCTTTACCAACCAGGAAAGAAGTCTCTGTTGTAGGTCCTACATGAGGAGGGAGGAGTTTCTACAAACACAGTGACTGGTGGCCGAGCAGAGCTCAGGGGAAGACACAGGTTTACCGTCAGGAAAACCATACCGTGGAAAATGCATCATATGGGATCACAGTTCAGGAATCACTACATATGGAGCACCAAGCGTCAAGTACATGGGCTGACCTAAAAGGGAATGCTTCATGAGGCCTGGCATTGAATTCCTCCGCCAAATTCAACTGCCACAGAGTGCTGAAGGGTAAAACAAGTCCAGGGTTCGCCGGTCCGGGGAGCTCACGTGGACAAAAAAGCACACATTATCACGTCAAGGAGGGGAAAGGCGCTGTGTGCAAGTGGAACACCTGACCAGTTGCCTGCTGCTTACCTGTTTGTACCTAACATACAGGACGAAACTGGCTCAACCCGGAGATTGTATTGGCTGTCGCCCAGCCTGCTGCTCTGCAGATGTCTGTTAGAGAGGCTCTGTTTGCTAGAGCCCAAGAGGACACAACACTCCTCGTGGAGTGTGTTCGCACTCCTAAGAAGCACAGTACACCTTGGGCCTGGTATGCCAAGGCAAAGGCATCCACAATCCAGTGAGCCATCCTCTGTTTGGAGACAGCCTTCACCTTCTGCTGCCCCCCACAACAAAGAGCTGCTCAGAGTGCCTGAAGCTCTATGTGTGGTCCAAGTAAACACACAGGATGCATACCGGACACAACAACAACAAGGCTGTGCTTGGAAGTTCACCACTTGGTCCAGTGGGAATTTTTCCCGGCCAGGGCCGCACTGAACTCAAGTTATGTTTCGCTGACAGAGAATGCCTGCAGGTCCCTGGCCCTCTTGATGGAAGTGAGCACATTCAGGAGCTCTGTCTTCAAAGAGAGGGCACTTGGATTCGACTGCGATTAAGTTCGCCTGGGATCTGACTGGCCCACAGTGACTTCAGTTGTGGCTGACTCCAAAGGAGGAGATGGCGGGTGCATGACCATCTCAGGACTAGAGTCTGCAGCCAGTGTGGAAGCAGTCTCATATGCATCAACCTGAGCTGCATAACCACCTCTGAGGACGCCATATGTCCCAGGAGCCCCTGAAAATGTTTCAGTGGAACCATTGTTTTCCCCCTGAGCAACTTTGGGGACACATTTGTTCTTAAGACGTGCCATCATAGTGACTGAATCCAACTCCAAAAAGAGATGCTCTGCACTGGGGAGAGCTTACTTTTTTCCCAGTTGACCTGAAGCCCTAATTGGCTGAGGTGTCTGAGCACCAGGTCCCTGTGCGCAAACAACAAATCTCGAGAGTGAGCTAGAATGAGCCAGTCATCGAGATAGTTGAGAATGCGGATACCCAGTTCCCTTAACGGGGCAAGGGCGGCCTCTGCGACCTTCATAAAGACTCGAGGTGACAGGGATAGCCCGAAAGGGAGGACTGATATGCCTGACCCTCGAAAGCAATCCAAACAAGCAGTCTGCGTCAAGGTAGAATCAAAATATGAAAGTACATGTCCTTCAGGCCTATCGCCGCAAACCATTCTTGATGGCAAACACGTCAAAATGTGTTTCTGCGTTAACATCTTGAATAGGAGCTTGTGAAGCCCAATTCAAAACTTGCAGAATCTAAGATTGGTTGTAACCCACCACCTTTCTTTGGTACGATGAAGTAAGGGCTATAAAACCCTTTCTTCATCTCGGCTAGAGGTACAGGCTCTATTGCATCCTTTGTCAAGAGGACTGCAATCTCTGCCTGCAGGACAGGGGTGTTCTTCCCTGCCACCGAGGTAAAAAGAACACCGCTGAATCTGGGCGCGTGCCTGGCGAACTGAATCGCATAGCTAAGTCTGAATTGAGTCTTGATGAGCCAGCACGAGTGGCACCAGAGACTCCTTACGAGTGGCACCAGAGAAATATTTTTGACGTATCTGTGGTAGGGTTATACTTTCTTCTGATGGTCCCGTTTACACATACTGTTGACTATAAGTAACGTTGCACTTACAGGTGCTGGTCATATGATTAGAATATCATCAAAAAGTTGATTTATTTCACTAATTCCATTCAAAAAGTGAAACTTGTATATTATATTCATTCATTACACACAGACTGATATATTTCAAATGTTTATTTCTTTTAATTTTGATGATTATAACTGACATCTAAGGAAAATCCCAAATTCAGTATCTCAGAAAATTAGAATATTGTGAAAAGGTTCAATATTGAAGACACCTGGTGCCACACTCTAATCAGCTAATTAACTCAAAACACCTGCAAAGGCCTTTAAATGGTCTCTCAGTCTAGTTCTGTAGGCTACACAATCATGGGGAAGACTGCTGACTTGACAGTTGTCCAAAAGACGACCACTGACACCTTGCACAAGGAGGGCAAGACACAAAAGTTCATTGCAAAAGAGGCTGGCTGTTCACAGAGTTCTGTGTCCAAGCACATTAATAGAGAGGCGAAGGGAAGGAAAAGATGTGGTAGAAAAAAGTGTACAAGCAATAGGGATAACTGCACCCTGGAGAAGATTGTGAAACAAAACCCATTCAAAAATGTGGGGGAGATTCACAAAGAGTGGACTGCAGCTGGAGTCAGTGCTTCAAGAACCACTACGCACAGACGTATGCAAGACATGGGTTTCAGCTGTCGCATTCCTTGTGTCAAGCCACTCTTGAACAACAGACAGCGTCAGAAGCGTCTCGCCTGGGCTAAAGACAAAAAGGACTGGACTGCTGCTGAGTGGTCCAAAGTTATGTTCTCTGATGAAAGTAAATTTTGCATTTCCTTTGGAAATCAGGGTCCCAGAGTCTGGAGGAAGAGAGGAGAGGCACACAATCCACGTTGCTTGAGGTCCAGTGTAAAGTTTCCACAGTCAGTGATGGTTTGGGGTGCCATGTCATCTGCTGGTGTTGGTCCACTGTGTTTTCTGAGGTCCAAGGTCAACGCAGCCGTACACCAGGAAGTTTTAGAGCACTTTATGCTTCCTGCTGCTGACCAACTTTATGGAGATGCAGATTTCATTTTCCAACAGGACTTGGCACCTGCACACAGTGCCAAAGCTACCAGTACCTGGTATCCCTGTTCTTAATTGGCCAGCAAACTCGCCTGACCTTAACCCCATAGAAAATCTATGGGGTATTGTGAAGAGGAAGATGTGATATGCCAGACCCAACAATGCAGAAGAGCTGAAGGCCACTATCAGAGCAACCTGGGCTCTTATAACACCTGAGCAGTGCCACAGACTGATCGACTCCATGCCACGCCGCATTGCTGCAGTAATTCAGGCAAAAGGAGCCCCAACTATCGAGTGCTGTACATGCTCATACTTTTCATGTTCATACTTTTCAGTTGGCCAAAATTTCTAAAAAATCCTTTCTTTGTATTGGTCTTAAGTAATATTCTAATTTTCTGAGATACTGAATTTGGGATTTTCCTTAGTTGTCAGTTATAATCATCAAAATTAAAAGAAATAAACATTTGAAATATATCAGTCTGTGTGTAATGAATGAATATAATATACAAATTTCACTTTTTGAATGGAATTAGTGAAATAAATCAACTTTTTGGTGATATTCTAATTATATGACCAGCACCTGTACATGTCTACTAACTCCCATTAGAGTGTTAGTAGAGTATTAGTAGACTGGTAGGGTTAGGGTTAGAATAAGTTGACATGTACTTGCAAAGTTAGTCAGTAGAATGTCTGTTGGGGGACCATCAAAATAAAAAGTTAGCAGATATTAAGCAGACAGTCTACTAATATTCTAATGAGAGTTAGACGACACATGGCAAACCGCGCTAACACTTTTTTTTTTGACGGTCACCAAACAGACATTATACTGACTACAAATAACTGTTCAAGTACGTCAACTAATTCTACTAACCCAAACCCTAACCTAACAGTCTACTAATGCTCTAATAAGAGTTAGTTGAAATGTATTAGCAAATTAATTGCAAAGTTAAAAAGCTAAACATGTAGGTGCAAAGTTAGTTATAGTTAGTATAATGTCTAAAGCGGACTATTGAAATAGAGTGTAACCATAGATTCATTTCCATACATCCATGAAAGTATCCAAATATGATGACACTTTTTTGATGAGGGATTTGTCTGTGGAGAAGTGATGAGCAGCTGATATTATGAGCATGAGAGTACCACTTGAATGAGGGGGCAAAATAAGAAAAGATGTTTTATTGTCTTGCTTTTGTAAAAATATGAGAGAAATCATAGAAAGACACAGAATCAGAAAAACTGGAATTAAGAATACGTGCAACTTAACAGATGTACTGTAATGGCTTTGTGCAGTACTCACGTGTAAGAGTGTGTGTGCTGTATCACTGGTCTGTGCGTACACCCTACAGATGGCCCGATAGTCATAAAGATTCACCCTGAAAACAAATTTGCAGATTCTTCAGCTTCCTGCTGTTATTATTGTTAATTCATTTTATTCTGGATTGCTATAAAAATACATTACTAAAATGCAAATGTCAATGACAAACATGTGTGTGTGAGTTTGTGTATGAACTCACTGAACTAATGACATATAAAGAAAATGAACACATGAACTTGTGCAATAAACAATTACAATACACCACCATGTATACTTGTATACACAATGTATATATTTTTTCATTTCAGTAATGAGAATGAGTGTGTGTGCATGTGTGTGCATGTGTGTGAGTGTGAGAGTAAGGCCCTTTACATCACATTTAATTGTAAATCAGAGATAATTATAGTTATTGCTTGCAGCTCTTTCTGTACCTTAACCACTGATGTGTGCGAAAGTCATTTTACATCCATGTGTATGTGCGAGAGCTGTCTTTGCATTAATTTATGTCTATGCATTTGTGTGTGACCTTCTGTTGTCAGCATGGACAGTGTGCATATGGGGGGATATTTATTAGTAGCAAAGCAGTAATCTTTAATCTGTTGTCTCTTTTAGATTTCTTTTTTTTATATTATTCTGATTGAGTTTTGTGGTATAAAACTATATGTTGAAAACTTTAACCTTTTGAACCATGTGGACTAGAAAGGCAATTTTCCACCTTACTATCCAACATTGAAAACACTGTTCCATTTGTATATTGGCTTGGAACTCTGAACATATCATTGCCACCAAGCTTTATTAGAAAACTAGGCCTACCTACTGGTCATAAACTGTAAATCTATTATAACAAGAGTTGTTTTTGACTAAATAAATCTACTTAAACTCAGAATAAGAACAATTTGGCCCTGTTTGTTATCATTTATTAATTATAACAGGTAGGTTTATTAGCAGATACGGCAGGAACACAATGCATACACAGGTAAATGATGATATTGAGGATTGTTAGCATGTGACGCTGCATTGTTCGTTGCAGATAATAGTGGGAAGCACCCCAGACCCTCTTGCTCTCACGGAACCAGTGCCAGGAGTTCTGATGGCTGTGGCAAAAGGCGCAAAGAAAGTACCCTATTTCCTGGAACTTCCTCTCCATTTGCCCGTTTGTCTGAGGGTGGTATCCAGATGATAGGCTGATGGTCAAACCCAGGAGAGAAAAGAAGGCCTTCCAGACTCGGGAGATAAACTGTGTCCTCTATCCAAGACAATATCTTCTGGCAAGCCGAAGTCCCTGAAGACGTGGTTGAAGAGTAATTTAGCCATTTCAATGGCTGTGGGCAAGACCTTTTAAAGGGATCAAACAGCAGGCCTTGGAAAATCTTTAGACGATGACTAGAATGCAAGTGCAATCATTGGAGGCTTGCAGATCGGTCATACAATTCACTCCCAGATGTGACCATGGTCTTCATGGAACGGGCAACGGAAGGAGTTTTCTGGTTGGTAGGGTGGCAAGGTGTCTTTACCATGGTGCATTCTCTACAGCCTTGGATGAATCTTGTGATGTTGTTTCTCATCCTAGGCCACCAGAACCATTCCTGGACAAGTGAGAGGGTACGATTGGTCCCAGGGTGACCAGTGCCAAAAGAGGAATAGATTGATTTGATGAGAGGAATCCGTTGAGATGTTGGTATGTAAGTTTTTTTATAAGGGCAGCCTGGCGGAGCTGGTTCAGTGGCAGTGGCCTCTGAAATCCTATCATCCAGGGTCCACTGGATGGCACTGACTACCAGGATGGACTGCAGGATGGACTCTGGATGGTTAGAATCTACCTCAGGAGTATACAGGTGGGACAGAGCATTGGCCTTACAGTTCTTTTACCCTGGAAGATAGGTGATTGTGAAATTAAACTAAGTAAAGAAGAGGGCCCATCAAGCCTGGGATTTAATCGTTTGGCATCTCTGAGATACTTGAGGTTGCAATGATCTGTGAACACCAGGAATGGATGACATGCCCCTTCCAGCCAGTGCTGCCACTCCTTGAGAGCTATCTTGATGTCCAGGAGATCTCAGTTGCCAATGTCATAGTTCTGCTCTGCCAGGGTAAGTTTCTTGTAGAAGTATGCACATGGATGGAAATGGGCTGGATTCCCTTGCTGGAAGAGAGGACAGCACTTACTCCTGAGGTGAAGGCATCAACCTCAGCAGTGAAGGGTTTCTCTGGATCAGGATGACAAAGTAAGGGTGCTGATGTGAATACTTCCTTTGGGGTATTGAAAGCATGGGCTGCCTTGGGTGGACTTAGACTTACTCTTGAGAAGGGAGGTTAACAGAGCTGTGACTTGACTGTAGTTCTTAATGAAATGTCTATAGAAGTTTGTGAATCTAAGGAAGCGTTAGAGTTCTTTTTAATGGTGGATGGAACAGGCCAGGATTTAATGGCTTCCACCTTCCCCTCTTTCATCTTGATGCAATCTGCACTGATGTAACCGAGGAACTAGGCGGAGCTTTGGTGGAATGAACCCTTCTCAGCCTTGAGGTAGAGAATTCCCCCATCTTGGCGAGCAGAAGCAAAACGTGGTGGTGATGTTCAGCCTCATTCTGGGAGTACACCAGGATGTCATTGATGTAGATTAAGATGAAGCGGTGGAGGTACTTATGGAAGATCTTGTTCATAAATCCTTGGAACACGGTTGGGGCATTTACTAATCCATATGGCATTACCCAGTATTCATAGTGGCCTGTACTGTTAGGAAAGGTGGTCTTCCATTTGTCCCCACTCCATATCCGGATGAAGTTGTAAACAGCGCAGCACAGGTCAAGCTTGCTGAAAAGTGTTCCAGAGCTGCAGGGATGAGGGGAAGACAGTATCAAAACTTAACTGTGATCTTATTGAATGATCTGTAATCAATGCAGGGCCACAAGCCTCCGTTCTTCTTGGCCACAAAGAAAAAAACTGGAAGCGGCAAGGGAGGTAGATGGATGAATATAACCTTTTTTAGGGCCTCAGCCACATACTTCTCCATGGCTTTCTGTTCTAGGATAGAGAGTGGATACGTTTTTCCTCTGGGCACTGGTTCGCAGAGAATCAGGTCAATGGCACAGTCCCATGGTTGATGAGGATGTAACTGGGTGGCTTTTCTTGGGCAGAAGACATCCTGGAAGGGGGCATAATAGGCAGGAATATCCACCGACTGTTTGTTCAGAGAACTTTCAAAAGCTGTGGAACTTACCAGCAACACTGATGGATGTAGATGCTTGGATACAGGTAGGAACGAGAAAAATGGCAAGTGGTGGCCCACTTCAGGATCATTACTCCATGATATGACAGGGTTATGCTGGACGAGCAATGGGTGCCCTAGGATCACGTCAGTGGTGGAACGCTACAAAACCAAGAGTGTGATGTTTTCAATGTGTTGACTGCTGACTGAGTTGGTTGAAGTGGACCAACGAAGTGTTTGATGACACCTCTCCCTAATGGTTTACCAATTATTGACTGGATCAAGTACTCGGATGTGCAGGATTCCTTCTTGAGCTTGAGCTTTTGGCAGAGCATCCCTGAGATGAAGCTGCCAACTGATCCAGAGCCGAGGAGAGTGGTGACTGTGAATGATACATCAAAGGCAGTAAGTGTAACAGTAGTAGTCAGAGGTTTACTGTTAACAGAGGGCGAGGAAACAACACTCACCACTGGCAGTTGTGGACGAACAGGACACGTGGATTTAACGTGTCCCTCAGCTCCACAGTATGGGTCAGCCAGCGAAGTCTTGAGAGGAGAGGTGAAATGCATCCACTTCTATGGGTTCTGACTCTAGTTCTGGAGGAGCTGACGGAGCTGGCTGGTGGAGAGTTGGAGATGACTGCATGGCAGGTTGATTCTCCTGACAATTCATCATGCAATGAGTGACACGGATTGACAGTTGGATAAATTGTTCAAGACCCATGGTGTTGCCGTAAGCATTGAGTTGCAGCCACAGTGCTGGATTGAGCCCTTGACCATACGTCATAAGTGGTATCACCAGAAGGCTGTCCGAAAAGCTCACGGAAATGAGAAAGAAACAAATCCAGCTACTGCGTGATGGGGCTTCCATGGTTCCAAATGGATTCTGCCCATTGTACAGCTCTTCCTAACGACAAGGTGAAAAAGATTTTAGCTCTGTCTATAGTAAAGTGCTGCGGCTGCATTTCCAGAGCGAGCGAGCATTAGAGCATTATAGTGTCTGGTTTATGGGTGAACAGTATAGCTGATAATGTACTACTTGCTCGAAGTGGGAAAAAATAAGCACCGATATATTCCTCATGTTTGTACATTGATAATGTGTGTGACATTAAATATCTTATGATGCTAATGTTTGCAACATTTATTTCTGTAGTGAACATTTTTGAAACAATTATTCAAAAATTCAGATTTTCCTTTGGCGTCACTCACTGGAAATTTCACTTGTTACGCTGAGTTACAAAAGTATTATCATTTCGCAGAAATGTTGCCACAGGCAGGTATTTTCAATGAGCCTGGGTTTATGCCTAACTTTAATTGTTTCAAGTTATAATCCATAAATGCAATCCATTGGTTGAAATAATTTGGATCAAAACATGATCAGTATGGGATATATTACCATTTATTTCTGCATTTTCAAATTGCCCTTCCTTGATCAACTTATTTTAACCCATGAATTGACTCAAATCTTTTCTCCTCCTCACTGTTCATACTCAAAAGAAACAATCTAATGTCTTTTGTGTCTTTCAGCATTGACATACCTCTTAAAAGAACCCATTGAAACCAGTTTGCTCATCACAGCTCCCTCAGCCTCCCCAAAGAACACACCAGTCTGAAAGAGACAATCCCAGCATCAATATCACAAGCACACTGAGCTAATAGAATGGATTGTGCCTAAGCATTTTTTAAATTAATACTAAAAATCGAACAAAACTGATTCAGTGTTTAATTCATTGTCTTTTATTTCTGCTTCTGCTCATGTTTCAGAATGCATTCAGAAAGAATTTATATATAAATTAAATTATTCTTTACCACAGTGTCCAGAATTGCAGTGGGAATTATAATTGACTTGAATTCTGATATATGGACTAAACGGTTATTATTTAAGTACTTATGAATAGTCAAGTATACAGAAGAGCAAACTTGATGATACTTGAGATAAATGTCCCTCACCAAAGACAGATCCTCTGCCACAATAATGAATCCATTGTTGTCTATGAGGTAACAGCTGATATCCTACATAGGGTGGAGGAACAGAAAGGGGGTAGAAAAATAACAAAAACATGAAAACAGAGTTGTATACTGCAAATACTGTAGTGAAAGAGTAAAAAGAGTAAATATGGACACTCACATCATTGTCACAGCTGATGGAACACTTCCCGTCAAGTGCTGCACACTGAAGGATACAAGATAAAAACAATATTCTGACAGCAAGCAACATTATGAGAAATGCATATTATCCACATTTATAAAATTATTATAGAGAAATTATATACATGAGACCAAAGTCATGAAAGAAAGGCCAAAGATATATGCATTTAAAAATTGTTGCTGTATTTTTGGCACTGCCCCCAAACTTCTCACATAATTTCAGGCCATGGTACCGTTATACACACAAGTTTTGTAACACCAATGCACTTGTAAAATACACAATTTTTAAAGTTCAAAATGGTTCAAATCATTTATATAACGTTAAAGAAAAACCACACAAATATCATCGTTGGCCAGTTGGTAAGGGTTGGGAATGTGACTTTCCCCATTTATTTCTACTGGGTATAGTTGTAACTAAAGGCTATTGTAAAAATTAATGTAACAAAATACATAGGGTAACAAAAAAAATATGTTCGTGTGTGTACCTGCTTATACCATATTTTGGGGACATTTATACCTAAAAGTGAGCTACATCTGACCAAAAAAAATAAATAAAAAAAACATTTTGGGGATGTCCTCATTTGTAAAAATTGCATTAAATAAAGTAAACAGAGCACTGTTAAAATTGTAAAAATGGTTATAAAAAAGTTTTCTGTTAGGGTTATAGGGTGAATTCAGGTTGATTGGGACACTTTTCCCAAGTCATCTCAGTTCCTCCAGGATTTCGCGATGTTTTTTTGTGATTTTTGCGATCAAAATGATTGATTTTGTGAAAAATTTGCAATGTTTTTTAATTAGAATACCACATTTACCATGTATTATGTTAGATGCACAATAGACCCTTTTCACAGACTGTGATGACGCGTTTTAACGGTCATCAATATCGTAAATCCTGCAAAGTTTTTTATATTTTCATTTTTTAAAAAAAATAGGTACATTTATAACACTATACTTAGTATTATATTAACTTTGCAACAAATTACAAAAAACTAGTTAACGCTGCTGTGAGAGTGTTTCTAATACAGCAGCTATGGGAGTGATGGTAAAAATGACGAAAAAAATCTTTCTCTCTTCTGACTGCTGTTATCAATCGCGCTCTATTTTTTTCCTCTTTTAGAAAGTTGAGAAAACAGTATTGTGGAGTTTTTCTTTTGCTATTTAAGCAAATGGAAACACAAAACATATATTTAATGTACTGTCTCATTCACCACTATAGAATTTTACCCAACTATGACGACTTCCGCTTCTGAGAAACCCAGAAATGTGAAAAGGGTCTATAGTCATACATGGCAATAGAACAAACAAAATGCACAAATCTTGTTTATTGTGGTGTCTTGCCAAAAAAGGCTAGTCCAGTGGTGTACTAGACTATCTAGCTTTAATAACATGATCACTTACGGTGGGAAATGTGACCAAAATCTTACAGGTAAGCCACAGCAATAAGCAAATGCCTAATATTATAAGTAAAAAGTTCTCAAGTAATTAAGTAATCAAGTAAACAGTCAGCAATAAAATAAGAATAAACAAATTACAATAGGACAAATAAATACAACATAAAGATACAGACAGAAACAGTGCTTTAAGTTTAAGTACTGTTTGTTTTCCCCTGTTGTTGTTGTTGTTTGATTAATATTAACGACACCGACAGGAGCGGGTATATATTAGGGTCCTTTCACTTTAAGACCTACTGCAATGAGCGGATCCAACACTGACACACGTCAAAAACTTGTTCACTCAAGACATAACCGCCAAGATGGACATTTAGGCATAATTATGTGTGCATTTGACCGTTCAAGGGCAATAAGCCTAGAAATATAACACATTTCAGTATGCACGCGCGAGCGCTGACAGGCGGCAAACGCATGCACAGAATCCGCAGCCAGTCGGTCAGTGTGTCAGAGCCGAATTGAGTTTGTGTAGCCTATACTGCGCTTTTATCAACTCTTTTTTAGTGCTATCAGGCATATCATACTTTTTATTTGTCATTCATTCATGTCGCGTAATCGCTTCGCCCGCTCCTTGGCACGGATGCGAGACGACAGGTGAGAAAGATTTTCTTTCACTTCCACACAGACTATGCACAGACCACTGGAGGGATGACATCTCAATGGCAAAAAGTTTCCCAATCACCCTGAATTCACCCTAGTATTTATAACTAATGGTATAAAAACAATAGCAGTCTATGGAATGTTCCCATTTAAATATAAGTGTGTGTGTGTGTGTGTGTGTGTGTGTTTGTGTACTATTACCTGTCTGCTGGCAGTCCAGAACTTCCTCTGGAAGAACTCTAGTTTCATCTGAATACCCACAGCTGATGAAACATTAAAACAAACCATAGCAAGATGTCAGTGAACTTTCATGATTCTAATTCATTCAGAAGCAAAATTCAAATGATAAAACAGATTGTTCCGTTCATTGATTATGATTGGCTGAAACACATTTAAAGTTGTTGTAGAATTCTCTGTAAACACACAATTCATTAAAATTCAGTAAACACACAATTCATTAATAAATTAATGAATGTTTTCTGCTCTGTGTTTATTTTATGAAACCTTGCCAGCTATATGCAGTAACTGCTTTATAAAACCAATAAGCCGTTTAAAAAAAGAGCCGGGCTCAAGTGAACCCCTGGTGTTCAGACTTGTATGGCTTAATATAACATAAATGATGTCTCTTACTGAAATACATAGTAGAAAACCCATGAAAGATTTATGTTATTTAAAAAATCCATCACATATTTGGACAATGGGTGGCGCCATTTTGTTGATGTCGATGACGTCAAATGGTTGCACTCTGTCAGCTACTTACATTACTCTATGGCTATTTTTACCGCAACACAACACGGAATATAATATACGATGCCACATTGTGCAGCTTTTGGTTGTAATTTTCAGTCGATGAGCCACAAGAGAAGAGATGTAAGTCTTTACTACTTTACTATACTTCCTAAAGATCCGCGTCTCTGTTCTCTTCACTTTAGCCCTGATGACTTTGAGGCTTTTAGTAGACCACAGCTGAAAGAGCTTACATTTCCCGATGGATATAAGTATATGCTTTAACCAAATGCCGCACCTGTCGTGGAGACTGACGAAGGTGAGCCTATAACACATCTCGACTGAGACAGACTGCCTCGAAGCTCGTGTGCGCTGTGATGCACGAGATATCTGTGATCGCATAAACAGTAGCATCTTCTCAGCATGTTTAACTGTGTGTAAGGTGTTCAGGTGACATATCAGATGATTTTTTCATGTCAATCATACAACAGTACGAATAGCCACAGAGACATTGCACGTCTTCGATGTTTTCATCCTCACTAATTTTGCGCTCTGGCTCAAATTGAAAAGGCTGATCGGGTTTTAAAAGGAACCCCACGGATATTAAGATCTGTATGCGTTACTAGATTACTGTTGCCCCAAAGTATACAGATGAAAAGCCTCAAAGGCATCAGGGCTAAAGTGGAGAGAACATTACACCTGGTCACTTCATGCATTTTCTCTGATCGGATAGCTTTCTGATTTATAAAAACGATTGCATTTACACTTGGCCACATAAATGTGTCTCCGCAAAATATATCCGATCTTCAATTCCCGCGCTGTATGCAGATTTCATGGAGTTCACGTCACCGAAAGCAACAAATATGAGCTGCATTTTATTGATCATCAGCTAATTTCAAAATCAAGACCGCAATCGAAGAGAGCACGGCAACAGCACTGGTAAGATCATTTAGTCTCATTACTTTTAATGAAGATGATTGTGTTGTGAGCGCCTGCAACTTACTTTCAGTTTGATTTGCGGCAGTTTGCGTGTTGTCTTGCTGAATAGAAAATCAGCTGCTCCTCTGCGGCGATGCGTGCTGCAGTAGCGCTGTCATATCTGGCTATAACATTATTTAACCTATAACACGCTCTCACACGTTTATTTTTTAGTATTTTTGAGAGGAGTAAAATTTACATATGTGGTTTCAACAACCAGATGCATTTAGACCTGTTCAGTTTTGACTGAAATGTGTCCCAGACCACCTCCTGAAGTGGTTTAAGTGATCGGATTTATATCCGTCTCGTTTCAGGGGCCATTTAGACCTGGTGTTTTCACGATCAGACAGCTATCCGATCAGAGAAAACGCATGAAGTGACCAAGTTTAAACAGGCCCAAAGACGCGGATCTTTAGAAAGTTTTATTTATCCACATTCTGCACAACTTCCCATTCTTTTCTCCTCTTATTGCTAAAGTAGTAGAGACTTACATCACTTCTCTTGTGGCTCATCAACTGAAAATTACAACCAAAAGCAGCACAATGTGGCATCGTATATTATATTCTGAGTTGTGTTGCGTTAAAAATAGCAATAGGACAGTGTCAGAAGCTCAGTGAGTGCAACCTTTTGACGTCATCGACATAGAACGTAAACAAAATGGCGCACCCCATTGTCCAAATATGTCATGGATTTTTTAAATAAAGTAAATCTTTCATGGGTTTTCTACATATTTCAGTAAGAGACATAATTTATGTTATATTAAGCCATACAAGTCTGAACACCAGGGGTTCCCTTTAAAAACATGAAATGTTTTCATGATTTTTGCTGCTGCTGCTGAAATATCATGTGATTAGTCATTGACATTTACAAACCAGGTGACCAGCTTAACATTTATATACATTTATGCATTTGACAGATGCTTTTATCTAAAGTGACTTACAGTGCACTGAAGGTATACATTTTATCAGTTGACGCATTCCCTGGGAATCAAACCCATGACCTTGTTGTTGCTAGCACCATGCTCTACTGTTTAGGAATATTACATAAAAACAACTGTGTCTAGAACTGAGTGAGATCAGAAAATGATTTCTAATTGCACACTACCGGGGATCCTGTGCCAGGCGGGCCACTGCCATTGTGATGAATGGGAATGTCAATGGATATCTTTATCCAGACAACAGCTGAGCTTGGTGAACCGCTCAAACAAACAGAGCCATGTTTTGAAAGCAAGTGCCACAGAGTCACAGTGTTTACACTTATCGGGAAATCAAGATACCAATGGATAACTTATGCATATGATACTGGGATATGGGAAAAAAAAAGTTACATCTATCAGCTTTAACAAGAAGAGTGTTTATGTTTAAAGGGGTCATGAATTGGGAAATCAAATTTTCCCTGATCTTTTGACATATACAGTGTATTTAAAAAGTCTACGCACCCCTGTCGAAACAGCTGATTTTGTGATGTAAAAAAATAAACAAAAATAATACATATCAGAACTTTTCCATGTTTAATATGTATTGTGAAAAGCGCTATACAAATAAATGTGAATTGAATTTAATTCATGTAAAAATGACAACCTATGCAATGCCACTGAATACCAAAGTGACACATTTCAGGAATAAAAAAATAAAGTTGTGCATAAGTGTGCACATCTCCAAACTAATACTTGGTTAAATCACCCTTTGATTTTACCACAGCACTCTGTCTGTTTGGACAAGAGTTTATCAGCTTGGCACATCTTGACTTGGGAATATTTATCCACTCTTCCTGGCAAAAATGTTCCAGATCTGGTAAATTGCGAGGGCGTCTCCTGTGCACACAAACACACACACACACACACACACACACACACACACACACACACACACACACACACACACACACGCTCTCTCTCTGTCTCACACACACACACACACACACACACACACACACACACACACACACTCACACGTACAAACACACTCCCACACGCACACACAGACACACACACACACACACACACAAATTTCCACTTGCACAACGAATGCTAATGTCAATGTAACACTAATAGCACAAATGATCTCAGATCTGCTTACACAGTAATATCTAAAAATACATTAGAGCTCATATCAGACATATCAAGTGTAGTTTACTGTATGTTGCCAGAAACGTCTGTTGATTTTCCAAAGATGGGACAGGAAAGCAATGGAAAGGTCAGTTTGGGAAGGGATGAGAGAGTTTTACAAAGGAGGGAAACCAGAATAAAACTCATTAACAATCTGTAAATTACAGCAACTTACAGAACATTAAAGTTGTAAATCAATACGTGACTACAAAAAGCCTTGCTTTTAGCCTTAGAGAACATTTAAAAAGATAAGAAATTATAAAAAATAAAATAAATAAAATTAAAACAGCAATTACAGGACCATTATAGGGGCACTGGTCTTCTTAGGGGTCAGCTGGAGGAACCACTAACAGACCAAGTGACACAGGTGACACAACAATAACAGAACTGACCAAAAGGGGAGAAACTGTCCAGGGGTGCGTTTCCCGTACAACGACGTAACTCGCAGCTTCACTATCATAGTACGATGCATCGTTGAACAAATCAACTAGCTAGTCACTACTGTTTCCCGAAACCGTATTGTCACAAACCTGTCGTTCAACCACGTTGGTTAATGATGTCACGCAGCAGGTAATAACTTCTTTAAGTGAATCCATTTGAGATCGCATTAGTGCTAGATTTTTGCTATAAATTACGGACATGGCATCCGAGGACTAATTCTCATTTTTCTCAGTTATTTTGCTTTATATCCAGATTCAATCAAAGGTTCGTTCTTACGTACCAGAGCACGTACGCACATGCGCACACTTCAAAAACAGTGCTTTAAATCTCTTGACAAACTAAAATATGTAAATTACATTTGTATATATTTTAAATAAAAGATATACATTGTACTTAATGTCAGCTTACTTATTTTGCTCAAGATAATGATTTATTAAGTCCACCTGTCCACATGAGTTCAGTCTTTTCTGACATAAATAAAACACAGATTATTGGAATATGCTTTACAAGAAAATACTATTTCAGTCTTTCTACTTCAAAATTTGATGTTTTCTCCACCATTTACAAGATTTTCAATAATTTATGACACAACGCGGAATTTTCCAACAATCAGTTTTTTTTCACTGTTATATGGTAGGGGGCGCTATTACACATCTTCTAAACTACAGCATCTCTACAGCATCTACAGATCAAAAAATTAATAAAGAAGAAGATCTGTATAAACCAGAAGGAGAACCAGAAAATGTCGAACCCCTGAAGAGGAAACGACTGTGAAGCTTTGGGGGTGTGGATGGACTAGATCTACTCCATCTGTGTTTTGATCGTCGTTCATCCTTCTCTTTTTTTTTGCTTGTTTAAAAGCAGAAGCTCTGTTCTTTCTTTTGATATATTGCATGTTCAGATATTCATTCAACAACTTGTTCTGGGGGCCATGAAAGTTTTGCAAAAATGATCAAAAATGCTGATGCTGGCTGGGAACTTAGAAAACGCTGGTGGGGAAAGAGTTAAATTAATGTGTTACTTTTTGATATTTCTTATTTATTTATGAAATTTACTAGCAATTTCTGAGTGAAATTAGTTTCAAAGTAAATCCTACACCATCATTTGTAGTTCACCCGGCTGCTATGATGTTCTGTGCTGGTCCAAACTGATTAATGCTGGCCAGTGATGGTTTGATGTTAGTTTATTGGTGGACCAGCACGGTCTTTTTGTGACTTATTTTCAGGTTAACTTGAATTTGAATGTTTTGGACAAGTGGTAAATGAGCACAAAACACAAGCATGATGTGACCAGCATGATGAAACTATGCATTTGAGCTCTTTAGGCCCAGAGTGCAGAATTTGTGCCTGTTCTTCAGTTTAAACAGTGAGCGAAAAGGAAACACTGAAGGTTGTGATAGCTTCTTAAAGATAATGCACATAGCATAGCATTTGGAAATGCAAAGGAGGTCAGTGCTTTCTGAGGGCAGTGTGCATGTGAGCAACACCGCGTGAGCTGGTGAAGGAGCTTCAGGCATGTGCGTGTGTGTGTGTGTGTGTGTGTGTGTGTGTATGGGGAAACGAGAGAAATGCTAGGGCACGCTCTGCCAGTTCTCTGCCTGCGGACACTCAGTGATGTCAGAGCAGTTCAACAGAACACTGTGTGTGTGTGTGTGTGTGTGTGTGTGTGTGTGTCTGTGAGATAGACAGAGATAGAGATAGAGAGAGAGAGAGAGAGAGAGAGTCAAAGAGTGGCCCTTGACAATGAGAGTGTGTTTTTATTTGAGTGTGGTTGTGTATGAGGCAGTGGATGTGAAGATGATACCAAGCAAAACATGAAGGTTTTGGCATACATGCACATATACAGAGAACGAAAGAGAGATAGAAAGAGGCACAGAAGAAGAAAATGACTGTCATCCAGTAACGCAAGTTATTATTTCTGGGATTCTGAGCTTTAATCTCATCAGACATGCTGGACTAACCCTGGACACGCTGACAGGAGGAACGCTCTAGAAACCATGACAGGTGAGTTCACGCAACAGCCATAAAGTCAAAAATTAAACGGCTGGTAATCTTTGTGTTACGGGTCTAATTAGCAATTATTCAGCCATTTTTCAGTTCAATGATGATTCAGTTCAGTTCAATAACAGTGTCGATGTTACAAATGTTATGAAGCGAAGTCAATTCAGCTCAACAGAAGACAGTAATGTAATTATCCAGCTCAATTCAGTTCAAGTTTTGCATAGTGTCAGTGCAGTTGAATCAATAATACAGTATTACCGAATATTAAATACAATTCATTTGCTTTTGTTCATTTGAGCCCATCAATTTTGGTAAACATTTTCATGTGCTTTAAGAGGCTCCTAATCTGCTTTCAAATCTATACAAAAATAAACATTCAACATGGTTGAAAATATGGAGGGAGGACATCCCTGTTCTCATTAGTCTGGCGTTTGTGTTTTTAATTTAGCAACCCTTCGGGTCAGAGAACAAATCCACTGCTCAAGCGTTCTATCCGTGTAAGAAGGGCAGCAAAAAACAACATTTAAGTGCAAATACAAAGCAAACTGTCAGCTGCTTTCTTGCTATGGTGCTTGAAAAACATGGACTCAAATGTCTTACATACATCCTTGCTATTTTCTTCTGCAAAATTATGCACAATGTACAAAATCAACCACTGCTGCCAAAGTTTTGTTGGCAACAAAATCATTACAGAAACATTTAATCGTATATCCAGGATTAATAGGATTTTCCCAAGAAGGGTATGCTTGTTGCTCCTGGAATAACATACATTCTCATCAAACAGTCAGATTATATGACTAGGGTTGGGGCTTTACAAATATCTATCTAGCAAACTCCACACTTATGGATGTCACCATGTCCAAGTACTTATCTTCAGGTTGGCATATAGTAAGTGCCCAGCAAATTCCTTTATAAATGCATCAGCTAAAATACATATATTTATTTTATAACCCAATAACAATAGTCATTTTCCTTCACTGACTTCAGTCCAGCTCTCCATCAGTGTTTACACATACAAATGTCAAACAAAGTGACACATATTCCCTAGAAATATAAAATGTGAAGATTTTAATTTGTGACATTCTTATTTTAAGCTTATCTAGCATATATAGTATTAAATATGGGTTTAGTTTCTTTACAGAGACTGCAGTGACCTGTAGCTGTCAAATTTGTTGACACTCTATTTTGAAATCTCTGTAATTGATGTCTTTGAGGTGTTTTATATTGTATACAAATACAGATACTGGCTTCACACACTCAGAAGTATTACAACTCATACTTGAGACAACATTAAAAACATCAACGCATACATAATTTCAGTCACACACAACACTAAGCACCGCATCAGAGATGGGAACAAATCAGGCACGTGCAAAGATAGACCAAGTGGTGCTCAAGCACCTGCCCTTTTAGCGTCTGAATAGCCTTATTTTACTTTATATTTTAGTTTTTTATTTAAATTTGTCCCATTTAAGCATGTGCCTGTCATATTTAAGTTCTAATTCTAAGACCACACAAGCCCCTCCCCCTCTCCTAACATCCCTTGTCACTAGTTAACACTCACAAATCCCACAAAAGTTAGGGATTGCCCCTGTATGAGTTCTTGTTTTTATATGTAAACCAATATGTAGTTAAACAATATTACACAGGCAAGAATGATGTTTTCACAATTATTAGCACAATAAATGTGATATTAATTTTATACAACAGTTCAATAACCAATAAGTTAATATTAGCTGACAGATTCAAGACACAATACTGTACTGTTTTTGCTGTATTTCCCCCAACAAAAATAGTACCAAACAAAGCAGAACCTAGCAATAGAGAGTAGTGCTTTGTTCTTGAATGATTCAGCATTTTTGAACAAATCGGGTGAGTAAATGATTCAATGATACATGTGCTCTCTCTACACTGAGGAAGAAGAACCAATATTATTTAAAAACAAAAAACAAAAACAAACATTAATCTCATAATATTGTTTATGCAATTGTAATTGCAGTGTAAATGCATTAATTCCACCGTTGGGCTGCATTACAAAAATCTAAGAAAATACATCTAAATACCATTTCAGATGCAGCTTTCATACCAGCTCTGCAGTGTAACCATGCGTTCACACCGCCGCCGGCAAGAGCGTCAAAGTGACAGGAAGTCATTCATTTTCAATGTGAGCATGCGGTAAGCTCCGGTGAGCAGCGGCGCGTCTTGGACGGTGTGGGTGTTGAAGAGAGTTGAAGTCAGGTCAACTTTATTGTAATGAGCTATGACGTGGTTCGGCGGCAACCAATCAGAATGTAGAGGTCCTTCACTTGAGAGGATTCCAGAGAACGCAGTCGTGTAAACTTTGGTTCCGACCAAACATTAGTTCAAAAGCAAAACGGAGAAGAGGTGGATAATTGTTGTGGCGGGTTTCCAAATAATATACGGCGTGTCCCTGTTTGCGTACAGGTGCATAAATAAGAAAAATGATGCGTGGACCAAGGTGTCTGACATTGTTTGCATGCCATGTCTGAAATTGCATAGCTGTATGCCTATACATTTACTATATAAATATATATTATTAGGCTACTATATAAATATGTATGCACTATATATTTAAGCCTAATGACATTTATCATTATTTTCTCCCGCTAAGCAATTTGTTCTCTGCGTTCTCTGGAATCCTCCTTCTACATTCTGATTGGTTGACCGTTAGTTTGACGCTCCCGCCGGTGGTGTTCTGAATGCACAGTACAGCATTGGCGGCAGGGCGGCCAGAGCAAATTTTGACGCACTCGCCAGCGGCGTTGTGAGCGCATGGTAAAGATGATATTTGAGAAAATCTGTTTAGGAGGTTTAGACTAGACGGTTGCAAACTTTCTGTTTAAACATTTATGAAATTAGTTGTTGCACACATCCCTACTTTAGACCATGCCAAAGAGCTCCACTCTTTAGTGGAACATAGTTTGCCTTGAGGCCCTAGGAATCAAAGGCCTCCACAACTCAACAAGACTTTGTTTAAAAACATCCAGTCATTTTGAGCAGTCTCCATTACAAACAAATAGCTGGTTGGACCAATGCCATTTGTGTGTGGGATCTAGGCAAAAGGAGAGTCCAACCGGGAAGTGTGCTGGTTGAAATGGAACTAGCCTTATGACCAGCTGCTACTGCCCCAACATAGACTTTGAGCCTGGATATAGATAGATCTGTTTCTGAACACTCTTGATGAAACAGTAGGTCTGTGCATGCACCATTGTGGTGATTACAGAGGGACTCTCAATTGATTTGGTGGCTATGATTTGAAATATACGGCAGTAATGTGTTACAAGTATCTAATTTTGAAGAATATTACTGAATATAAAAATGCAGTAACCAGCAATATTAACTTCTCCATTGTTGTTCAGTCATTGCACAAGGAGGATGGTTGGTCAGTGTAGTATTTGTCCCGCCCTCCTCCACTGTGATTGGATGGCTGGGTAAAAAGTGACAGTGATGACATTGCATTTTGCAAGTTGAAGAGTTTAAAAAAAAAAAAAAGACAATCGAACTCGTGAAATATTATTATGGTAAATAGTGCATCAAAATGCAGTGTCATCAGTTTGCCTAAAAGAACACAGAACATTTGAATGCTTTACGCACCATTTACATGTGGTAGGGCGCAGGTGTTAATTTCTTTCATGCCAACTAACATTGTGAAAATACAAACATTTTTATGAATCCGAAAATTTATGTCAGACAGGCTTTATGAACGATTTACAAAAAAATTAATTCTGCTCATGTTTCATGAACGTGGACCATTGAGCTTCCACTTCTCCAGCTGTGGGTGCCAAATCATCCCACAAGCCTGCAAGAGCAGGTCCCACCTGACAAGAGATGCCTTCATTAGGGTTACCAAGTTCGGAAACCACAGCATTTTGGGCCACATCTGCGCAATCAACAACATTGATTCTTTGTTGCCCTCTGACGGTTGGGAATAGCAATATGGCCACTCGAACACTTCCGATGGCTTCACCGCCTACTGGGAGTCCTGCTGGGAATTCTATGAGCAATACAGTTATATATACAGAGAGATCAGCAAAAGGAACGCATACTTGTGCCCCTGCAGTCACCTGTGACTTACACTTCCAAGTTGAATTAGGATGAAGATGTAGCCTCCATTCCCGCGCACACAGCGCACCCCTCAATGATTCATGTCAGTATGTGAAATCCCCGCATGACTGAAAGAAAAGCCTTGAGATCCAAGGACACAGGCAAAAGTTCCAAGCAATTTATGTGCCATGAGGCTTATGCCCTACTCCAGGTTCCCAAATGGCTGTGTTTCCACTGTTGGGCCAAAAGCAAGTGTGCTAGTGCATGTCAGGGCCAGTTGCATTTTCACTGTCACTTCCGGGGCTTGATCGGGCCTCGTCGGGGCTTCCTCGGGGCCAACAGCCAGGGGTTTTTGTCCTGCCGAACACCTTGGTCCAAAGCGGACCAACTGGGGCTTGAGGAGTGGTCATGAACAGAGGCGGAGTTAGAGTCAGGAGACAGTCAACACCGCTGCTCATTTCCTATGTTATTATATCAGGCTACCAGCTAACTTCAACATTTAAGACACTTTAAACAAGCTCAAAACTCATTGTCAGACTACAGGGAATGTTTAAAATAACTTCCTTGTGATCCGATGGAGATTCTGATCACTGTATGAGGCAGAAATATACTTATATGTGATGCTAAATTATGCTAACCATTGTGATAAATACACTTACGTTTATGGAAAATACCAGAGACTGCTTGAAGAACATAGACAAATCATATATGATTATAATCGGGTATTTATTTGGTTTCGTGTTTTATCTTTCGTGTGTCTCTTCCCTGTGCCCTTGTTGACACCGGACTACATCCGCATATATGTCATAAAAAACATGCCCTCCTGTTAACTTGAATAACTCACAACTCCTGTTTTCTGCTCGTGAGCTCCCTCTGTTGCTCTGGCTGAAGGGATAACAGAAAAGTGAGGCTGGAGAGATCGCTCAAACCTCCTCAGATCTCATAATTTCATGGAAAATTAATAGAAATACTCTTATTAATATTTTGCTAAATGTGTAACCCATTGGACTTATAAAAGCCTTAATGGAGTTGATTTGTGCATTCTTGTGATCGTAAATAAATGGAAGCAGGTGCAAACTGTTCTCTTTTTATGTGAAATGGTAAATACCAGCTTGATTCAGCATGATTGATGTGTGCTACTGACACAAATTAATTAATTACTGTCACAGTAACATTTTTTTTTCTTGAGTCTTGAGTCTTTAATTAAAGACCAAACATTCACTTCAGTCATGCTCATTTTGTGATCTAGCTAGTTCTCAGTCAGCTGGTGTAATGGTGGGGCTGTGTGATGTTGTTCTATGGAGGCGTGTCAAGGGCGGGTTTTAGGGCAGCGCTACTGGCCCGACAGTGGAAATGCAATTTGATTTTGGCCTCTGTGCTTGAGGTCTGAGGCTTTTGGCCCCGGCCGGCACGTTGTTAGCCCTGGCACACTTTGGCCCGACAGTGGAAAAGCGGGTAATGACAGTCGCCGAGGGCCCCAAGCCTGTCAAAGAAGCATCTGTCATGTCAACTTTGCGCAGGAACACTTGAAGCAAGGCAACCTCCTCTTGGTAAAAACAGTTCCTGCCCTCAAACTCTGACCACAGCTAGACTGTGCCACATAAACGAGGGACCCTTGAATTCATGTGGGTCTTATGCAACAAGTAAAGGGGATAGCCGTAATCATCAACCCCTAGAGGCACTGAAAAAAGACAAAGCGACAACCTAAGGGTTGACTAAATAAACAGTGGCAAAAACTCCCAGACTATGCTCGCCTGAGAAGCGAAGCTGCCCAAATTAAGCATGGTTTTTGATCTGTGAGTTTTTGACCAAGGAGCTAAGGACAGATGAATGTGACGAGGAGGTGTTATAAGAAGCAATCTGAACATTGCATGCATCATTCAAGTCCACTGACACAAACCAGTCTCTCAATGTGTTATTTGAGTTGCGTTATTATTTCATTATTTGGTTATATTTTGCATTATGTCTGATGTGCAGCACTTTGGTCAGCACTCGTGTTGTTTTAAATGTGCTTTATAAATAAACCTTGATCTTAACCTTGACTTGCAATCACATATTATCCATGTCCATTGCAATGAAATAAATGCTTTTTTTTTAGTATATTGTATATAAAGCTGGATATATTTATATATGAAAATGTATATATAAAGCTGTGCAATAACATTGTTTACATTTTGCAATGATATAAACAATCACGAATCACGATACTGCTTTACGTGAGGGTGCTGTATGTATGCGGGTAAAGCTGGACGTACTATATATCCAACTTTAAATATATCAATGGGCGATAAAATAGATGACCAAATCCAGATTACTAGTGCCCTAAACCGAACTACATATTACAATGTAGGTTACTAGCTATATAAAGAACAACAGGTGGCAGACAGCATTGGGTCACTTTATGCATTTTTATTTGAAATGTTAGTGATTATTTTTGACTGGTTTATCTATGATGATTGTGTGATTGTAATTAATATACTGTTTGTGTGAGAACCACAAAAGTCTGAGAATCAAGGCCAAATGAATGCAATGATAACTTAGTCCATTTCTCTATCTCTTCACTAGGTGTTGTCTTTGCATTATCCAGCCTGTTATTACTCCAGACAGTCTCCTCTTGCCCCAAAGAGTGCTTGTGTGACACTCACACCAAAGTGGTGGACTGCCGGGGACGAGGACTGTATGATGTTCCACGTCAACTCCATCAAGACACCCTGGAGCTGTATCTCCAAAATAACCGTCTCCGAGGCCTGGGCTCCATGTCCTTTCGAGAGACACCACAACTTCAAATTCTGGACCTGGCCAACAATTCAATCACAATGCTTTCCCCCAGTGCCCTTCTGGGACTTAGAAGCTTAAAGGTCCTCAGCCTGGCCAATAACTCTATCCGGGAAGTGGACCGGCGCCTTCTGGTGTCAATAAGAAATCTTACTACATTGGACCTGTCCTTTAACACCATAGGTGGTCTACCTGGAGCTCTTGCTGACAGTTTCCACTATCTTACCCATCTGTCTCTCCATCACAATCGGCTAACTAAGCTGGACCGTATACACCTGGAGGCTCTCGGAAATCTGAAAGTTCTGCAACTGAAGGGCAATCCTTGGAGATGTGACTGTCACCTCATAGGACTCAAACTATGGTTGGAGACGTTTGTCTTCAAAGGTAACAAAACCCTCAAATCCACAATAGAGTTTTAATTTTAAAGAAACAAAACAAACACAATAAAACATAGCTAAATGTTCCTTCATTGAAGTTAATTCAGGTAAGAATCTTTCTAGATAATGACACGTAGTGCAAAATTTTTTACCCAATATTATTCCACCCTAAATTTCCCATCATTTATTATTGGCAAAAGCACAAAGTCAGAATAATTTCTCATTTTCTATCACAGAAAATAAAGCCAACGTCATGCTCTTTGTGAAGTTTAGCTTGAGTGCCCTGTCTTGCACTCAGCCAGTGCAATTCTTTTCTAGGTAGGTGTGGATGAGTTAATCACTTTGCGAACCTCACAATTGGATTGGCAGATCATCTGACATACAGACTTAATGCAGCTGGCTCTGGATTTGGGCTGCACCTGTTAGCGTTCCATGGATTTTCCCTCTAGTCAGCAGACCATGGAACAAGTTTTTGCATTATTCTTGCATCATGTCTGTTTAGAACTGCTATTGCTAGTTTGTTTAAGAAGTCAGAGAATGGGGTGACCTGCAGTTTATTTATTTATTTATTTATTTTGCGAAACTTGGTTTGTGTTCATTTAAGTTAGGCAGTAAGAAGAGGCCTATGTGTTTTTATTTGCATTAAGTGAGTTATGAGTTTTGTACTTTGGTCGGTTGTGCCCTTATTTATTGCGTCTGTATAAGGGTCAGAAATTAACTTAAAATTGCCAATATTTGCCCCTGGAACTGATTTCCAGGGATTTTTTATATATTTTTTTTTTACCTTTGTAATGGAAATTTTTATATTTGCTTTATTTACTCTTTCCCCACCATTTACTCATTCCCCACTAGCTTTCTGTGTTTTCACAGTTATATGGTAGGGGGAATCAAAACACAGGCGAAATAGGAGCAGAAACAAGCGATACAAGTATTTCTTACGCACACAGTAATTTTTCTGTGCAGCCCAGAAAACAGCATGCGGGTCTTTAAGCAGAGACCCTGATCTGTGAACTACAGACACATCATGGTTTAAAGTCATATTAAAATGCACACAAAGGAATCGATAAGAGGAATCAAATTTTAATTTTATAACAAGTATCTGATTCCTGACCTTCAGTTTCCAATTTTAGAAGTGGAATCAATTTTCGATTCCCAACCCTAACTGGCATTGATTCTACAAATAAACATTTTTACTACAACCTGAATTCCGGAAAAGTTAGGATGCTTTTTTTTTTATTTGAATAAAACGAAAACGACAAGACTTTCAAATCACATGAGCCAATATTTTATTCACAATAGAAATTTTACACTTTTATGCACTAAATGAGCTCATTTCAAATTTGATGCCTGCTACAGGTCTCAAAAAAATTGGCACGGGGGCAACAAATGGCTGAAAAAGCAAGAAATTTTGAAAAGATTCAGCTGGGAGAACATCTAGCAACTAATTAAGTTAATTGATATCAGGTCTGTAACATGATTAGCTATAAAAGGGATGTCTTAGAGAGGCAGAGTCTCTCAGAAGAAAAGATGGGCAGAGCTGTGAAAAAGTGCGTAAAAAGATTGTGGAAAACAATGTTCCTCAACATCAAATTGCAAAGGCTTTGCAAATCTCATCATCTACAGTGCATAACATCATCAAAAGATTCAGAGAAACTGGAGAAATCTCTGTGCGTAAGGGACAAGGCCGAAGACCTTTATTGGATGCCCGTGGTCTTCGGGCCCTCAGACGACACTGCATCACTCATCGGCATGATTGTGTCAATGACATTACTAAATGGGCCCAGGAATACTTCCAGAAACCACTGTCGGTAAACACAATCCGCCGTGCCATCTGCAGATGCCAACTAAAGCTCTATCATGCAGAAAGGAAGCCATATGTGAACATGGTCCAGAAGCGCCGTCGTGTCCTGTGGGCCAAGGCTCATTTAAATTGGACTGTTTCAAAGTGGAAAAGTGTTCTATGGTCAGACGAGTCCAAATTTGACATTCTTGTTGGAAATCACGGACACTGTGTCCTCCGGGCTAAAGAGGAGGGAGACCTTCCAGCGTGTTATCAGCGTTCAGTTCAAAAGCCAGCATCTCTGATGGTATGGGGGTGCATAAGTGCATACGGTATGGGCAGCTTGCATGTTTTAGAAGACACTATGAATGCTGAAAGGTATATAAAGGTTTCAGAGCAACACATGCTCCCCTCCAGACAACGTCTATTTCAGGGAAGGCCTTGTGTATTTCAGCAGGACAATGCAAAACCACATACTGCAGCTATTACAACAGCTTGGCTTCGTCGTAGAAGTGCTGAATTGGCCTGCCTGCAGTCCAGATCTTTCACCTATAGAGAACTTTTGGCGCATCATTAAACAAAAATACATCAAAAGATGACCACAAACTCTTCAGCAGCTGGAAACCTATTTCAGGCAAGAATGGGACCAAATTCCAACACCAAAACTCCAGAAACTCATAACCTCGATGCTCAGATGTCTTCAAACTGTTTTGAAAAGAAGAGGAGATGCTACACCATTGTAAACATGTCCCCGTCCCAACTATTTTGAGACCTGTAGCAGGCATCAAATTTGAAATTAGCTCATTTTGTGCATAAAATTGTAAAATTTCTCAGTTTAAACAATTGTTATGTTATCTATGTTCTATTGTGAATAAAATATTGGCTCATGTGATTTGAAAGCCTTTTAGTTTTCATTTTATTCAAATAAAAAAAAAAAAAACGTCCCAACTTTTCCGGAATTCGGGTTGTATAAAACAAGCATCACACATAATAAAATCATATCTGTATTTATTGGCTCATGACTGGGATGATGGAATTTAATTCGGTTACACTTTATTTTAAGGTGACATAGTTACATTGCACTTACTCAAATAAGTACTGAGTAATATTAATTAACGACATGTACTTACTATAGATTTATGGTTAGGGTTTGGTTGAGGGTTAGTTACTTGTGATTATGCATAATTTACTGTTATTACTATAGTAAGTACATGCAGTAATGTGTAACTACGTCACCTTAAAATAAAGTGACCTCCATCATCATTTTCTCTTTCTTTCTTAGGTGGAGTGGTCGACAGCATCACATGCGTCCAGCCTCATCTCATGCTGGAGCGAGACCTCCGGCACATTCCCTACGAGCTTTTCCACGCCTGCATGATCACCAGCTACAGCTACATGTTTGCCAACATCCACTACCTGGATGGCAAGCACCGCATGCTCAGCGGACAGCTCCATCCGAGCCCCAGAGCGCCGTCCGGGAGCGATTTCAGCCCCCCGGGAGAGGCGATACTCCCCGAGTGTGAGGCCAAGCAGAGACCCCGGCCTGCGAACTACAGACACGCCATAGCCACAGTGGTCATAACAGGAGTGATTTGTGGAATTGTGTGTTTGATGATGTTGGCAGCAGCTGTTTACGGATGTGCATATGCTGCAATTAACGCCAAGTATCAAAGAGAGCTGAAGCAGAAAGCAAAAGAGGCGGGTGCAGGAGAAGAGCGGAAAAACATTGAAAGAGAGGAGAAGAAGGAACCGCTGGAGTGATGCGAAGACAAATACACATCAAGGATACACTACACAGTATCCACATACAGTTGTGTACCTAAGTTCTTTTAAGGCAAGTCAGTGCACTTGGCAGCCATATTGCCGATGTCCCCGGGCAGCTATTTTCTAGTCATGCAAATACAGCTCCTACCTAAAGGGGAAAGATGGTTTATCAAGATAGCGTATGCTTCTTCTTTAGCCTCAATCAGGCTGGGAAAGCGATATTTTTCAGGCTGCTAAAGCAAATGCACATGCACGTCCTAGAGTAAAAACAACAGGCGATACTTATGGTAAAAAGGCATTGGCTCTTTGTCAGTCCAAGCAAACATTACAAGACTACATGTCCTGTTGTTTTAAAGGACAAGTTTGCAGATTTTCAACTTTTAGCTTTGTATTGTTACAGTGTCAGTAGTGTATGTGTTACCTGCAACCAGATATTCCCATTTATTTATCTTTTGACAGCTCCAAGGCAGATCATACTTCCGCCCAGTGCATTATGAGTTCTGAAGTTTCCCTAAGTTTTTGGTGAAAAAAAACACTGCAGCCCTTTTTCTCATTTTTTTTAAGTCGTGTAGAACCAGTTTAAAAAACTCCTTTCAACTGCATAGATAACCATGTTTCATTAAAAGCCCATCTTGCCAACAGTGAATTACCCTTTTAATTGTGCAACAAAATGCCACAATATTGTAAATTCAACCACAAATATTTCAAATATATTCAAATATTTGTAAAATCAACCACAAACGGGAAAGAGAATGGGGTCGGCAACCTTTTTGTCATGAAGTACCGTTTTCTTTAACAATTTGTTTATTGAGATGTGTGAAGTACCATTTTTAAGTTTCCTAGTTAATCACTGTGATTAATCCACCACACATAATCATATTTTAAAAGTTCGTAGCAGCTTATTTGAAAGATTAACACACTTTACTATGATAAAACACTACTTGATCAATCACAAACTTGCTTATTTGATTAGTCACAGAAATAGTGCAGAACTTTAAGTATTTCTGAAGCAATTTTCCATAATATTTGATTTAAATTAGTCAAAAGCCTACAAGTTAGTTTTTTTAAGGTTTAAATTAGACTTTGAATAACAGATTTCCAACGTGACCCTACTGAACCCCACTATGTGTGAACGGAGTTTGCACATCACCGTCATTGTGTTTAATAGGACTCTATATACTTAGTCTTGCACAGTTTAATAGTATTTCTCCAAACTTAGTAAACAAGCTGTGTTACTATGACGAATGATTACCTCAAAATGTAGAACGGTATGCAGGTGTGAGGTGCTTTACAATACATTCACCTCTCACACTTTTGCTCACGTGCCAGCGATTATATTGTCACGCGTACCATAGGTTGCCGACCCGTGGTGTAACTGAAACACCTAGTTTGTGATCAGTTCTTAAAACTGCCCACCAGCACACCTTTGATTGAGTTCAGGGTGACAAGCTTCCATGTTTCAGGTGTACCCTTGGATTAACAGTACAGCAGGACATCTGTTATTACAGCTGGCATATTGAGCGGTGTAATTATGCCCATTCAGTTTTCTATATGTGGTCTGTTTCTTTCCCCTTTTATGGTCTCTGATATCTATTGTAACTTTCAAAATGAAGAGATGTTCTGTCAGTATCAGTACCACTGCTGTTTACACTGTTGCAACTCTATGGATGAAGCAATATGTTAGTTCCTACAGAGCTTTAGTTAGGCCAAAGATTTATATGAACATATCAGTTTAATGTGTTTTAATCCTGTTTCACCTGTTATTTAAACAGTGCGGTTTAAATTAGATGTACAGTCATCTGTACATGCAGTTTTTATGTTAAATATAGGAGTCGACCTTGGGTTTTTTTAATGGCTGAGCTAATACAATTTTTGCAATTCTTCTTGTGACGCTAGTGGCAGAGAAATTACATACAGCTGGTAAAAAGAAACATTTACATACTCGCAAACTATACCAGTTTGAAGTGTTTCATTTACAGTCTTTTGCATAATTTATGAACTTATGAGTTATAAGTTAATAATTGCCTTATAAGTTAATAATTTGTTCATGTAGGCAGATCCTAATATCAATGTCTTAATATGTTATATAAATATTGTATAAGCAACACTGTAAATATTCAGGTACAAACCCAAAGAGATTCTGAGCTCTTGGGAAATGCTGGAATATACAAGATTATATAAGCTTGCATATGAAGGGTTGATATATATTATATAACATCAGAGCACACAGCCAAGCAATAATTGGTTAGTTGACATGATATATGTTTGGAAAGCTGATATGTCCTGTTTAAATAGAGAGTACATTGAATATTCATACTTTAAAAATCATCAGTCACACCATAGGACCATTTGAAATGAACTAGTGAAGGGAAAGTAGCACATTCGTACACCACACCCACAAACCAGCAGAATTTGAATTAATTTTAATTTAATGTCAAGCAATTGAAATCACCTTGAAGTTTTGATCATAGGTAGAAATCCTGTGAAGTGGCCTTTAAACACATCAAGGACACACACGCATACAAATGCCCCAGTTACACAAGAGCGTTCTGTCATCAGCATGTCAGGCTGCATTACTGTGTGCTGCAATGTGCATGTGAAACTGAGCTCACATCTGAAGCACTGAATGAACATTATTTGCCTGTTTGTTTTAATCATTATTCTGTTCAAATCAAATCAACCAAAACTCATTGAGCCAGAAAGTTCATTTTGTCAAATATCTGTGGTAAATATGTATGTTTGTGCTCATATGGAAAATGTTACAATATTTCTATGTTAAATATATATTTATTAGAGCTGAAGCATTAAAATAAAGTATAAGATTCATAGAATTTAAAATATATAAAATAAACTGCATGAAATACTATACAGAACTCGATTTTAGTCGTGTGTGTGTGTCCGATCCAGCAAAACACTGACTCATGCGCAGTAGAGGGTGAAAATCTGTCTGTTCTACTTCATTTCTCTGTCAGTTATAACATGAATCACTTGTGCATGAGCGTGTGTGTGTGTGTGTGTGTTTAGAGTGCTCCTCCAGGCTTATGTTCAAACAGAGATCTTTCTCTCTGCATTATTCTATTTCCCCTAATCCATTCCTACTGTTTGTCTAGTGTCTCTCTTTCTGCTCACATGTCTTTAACCCTACATCTCACAATCCCTCTCATACGTAAACACTTCCAGCGCATAGAAGCACTAACAACAGACAGTTTTTTAAAATAAGCAGTAATATTCATGCAAGGTTAGAGGGTGAGTGTTGTACCTGCAGCGATGGGCGACTCTCTCTCATCCAACAAATGAATGGCGCTGCTGGCCAAAACCACACTCTTGTTCTCAGAGGCTGAAACACACAGAGATAGAGATAAAACAAACAATACAGAAGAGACTGAGGGTATTTGTGACCCTCTTTTTGCTCTAATGTCTCACTGTGTGTTTTTTGTGTACTATTTATCTTAAGCTTTGATAGAATTTTCTCACATTAATCTGCTACAAATTAAAGTAATTTTGAAATGTACATATCATTAAACTGTTAATTAATTTCAAGTAAGAATGCTGTTGTTTACAACCTATCAACTACAATCAACTGCACTTTGATAAATTGTATTATAAAAGAGCCAACCAATTTGAATTTTTAAAGAAATACATGGGATAAAAATTATAAACATTTATTTTGGCCACTTTCACAGCTTTACAGTGCCAAATGTTGGCTTATACATTTTCCCATCTTTGTAGAAGTAAATGGGAAAAGTTAGGTTACATCCCTCCCCGTATTCTCCCCCATCTCTGTTCTCCCTGTTTGCTTCAATACAACAAAAGAGATTTTACGCTTTCAAAAAAGTGTGGAGAATCCATGTATTGTACCATAATCTCATCTCATGATCAAAAATATATATATAAAAAAAATGCCCCTTCATAATTAAAACAAATCTATTACAGCTGCTGTGATCAAAGTGAAATGTGAAAATGAATTAAAAGTGTCTATTGCTGTGTTACGAGTATCTGCTCACGTTGCTCATCAGATTTGTCTTATGCATTTTTTTTTTTTTTTTTTTTTTGCAGCATTGTGCATTATAACCAATCACACACATTTCTGTTGAGCTTATGAATGCATTGGCCAGTCAGGGGGGTTAAGTCATCATCAGTGATAAAGAAATCTACTAAAAATGCTGGAGTTTTGTTTAGTGCACGCGCTAAGTGACTGAATTTGCAATTCAGTACAAATATGATGTAGTGTAGACAATTTCAATGAATATAACGAGATTTTTTGCGAGAGTGCAGAACTCAGTGACCTCGCGCTAGACTCAAGTCGTGAACCGCTTGGGGAACCAGTGATGGGGAACGTTCTTTGCTCACTTTCTGTATGTAATTTATTCCCAGTCTGGTTTTCACGCTACTAAACTAATGTCACGGTGGGTTGCAGACAGGGAGACGAAGATGAAGAATGAGATTCAATACGAAGGTTTAATAATTATAAACAGACAGGAGAACATAGGCAGCAACACACACTTAACACTGACAATACCAGACAAAGAACTGAACACAAGCAGGAACTTAAATACACACAGGTAAATGACAAACAGCTGTGAGGGTGGTTGGTGTCCATGGTGACTGATGAGCGGTGGCAAGGTGGAGCAGGGAACACGAGACAGGAGTGACAACAAACTGAAAGTCCTTGAACAGAACATAATGGTGACAACTAACCAATGTGAAGTCTTGATTTTCTAATGCGTAAAAAGCAATAAACTAATTCAGTAATGGTTCTTGTTTTGTCTGTGCAGAATGTGTTGTGCCGTTTCCCCAAACACAATTTATGTGTTCAATTAATCGACTTTAATAATCATTGTTACAATATCAAGAGCAACGATCGTCAATATGATTTTTGTCATAATATTGCAGGCATACCCTGTAATAAGTTCCTGTATTTTTTCTTTGTAGTTACATTATGCAGTTGTTGTGTAAATAAATGTATATGCCACCTTTGAGCAGCATTAAACAGTCTGTGTAAATAAACATGCAGATGCAGCTTCTTTTCCACCATTGCAGTGTAAAGATGGCTTTTGCTGATGTTGATAAAATATTGGTAATATTCCATAGTATTTGATTGATTTAAGTAATTGGGGTAATTATTAAAATTGCCTTTACGACGGAAAAATCAATTCCAAGGGGCAAATATTCACTTCTAACTTATTGAGATTCTACAATACAATGCTGCCACATCACAGTCATTTCCTACTTCTGTTCACTGTAAAGAACTAGTGTCTACCTTTTTTCTATGCCCCATCATGCCTTGTGTGAATTATGGGGGGAGCATCCATTAAACTGTAAACAATCAGCTTGTTTAAATGTTTAATCTAAATAATAAGTATCTGAAAAAACTGGGTACAATGAGGTGACATTTTTCTTTTCACCCTTCAACCATCGAACATTAAAATGAAACATCTAGGTTACATATGCAAACCAGTTCCCTGAGAAGGGGAAAGAGATGCTATGGGGAACGGGCATGGCAATTCTCATGAAACCGGGTTACATACGTAACCTACACGTTCCCTTTCTGAGTGGAACTTCAATGCTGCATCTGATATTGACACTATCGGGAACCAATACCCAAAACACCATGCTGAGAGAATGCCTGCCTCACTTAAGCTGAGAATATGCACAAACATAATGGGCATATCATAAATTGACTCTACAGATTACTTAGCCAGTGTCAGAGCGTCAACCCCAAGGGCGCATCCAAAATGACTCATAGGCTGTATAGTGGCATCACTCCCTAAGCCAATATCTTCCAATAGTAGGACAAGATACCCAAACCTCTTTGCTCTATAGCAAGGGAAGTCTTTACAACCTTCCACCCTCCCTTGTGGGACAGACATCAGCCTTATAAGGCCCCAAGAGCACAGCGCTAAGAAAAAAAATGGCTCAGCTATGTCAGCTTTTTTTACCTTGACAAAGACCTTAGGGAGTAGCCGGCCAAAGGGAGAATGCTAAGAATATAACTAAGAATACACCTAAGACCTTTGATATTACCACTACTTTCAGGGAGCGAATGCAACCCTCAACTTCATCAGAAAGGATGCAAATATAAGAGCGACATAATATAATTGCCAAAGACTCTCACCATCAAACTCAAAACCTCTAGGGAGGCTGCATGAGAGCTTCAGCTCTACTTAAATACCATAGAACAATTAGGATTAGGGAAGAGCACTCACTTGAGCAAAGGTACTTCTCCAGGATCCAAAAAAGACTATATTCACTCATCTAAGTTACTCTAAATTAGATGAGTGAATATATTATTTTTGGATCCTTGAGAGGTACCTTTGCTCAAGTGAGTGCTCTTGCCTAATCCTAAATGCTTTAGTAACAAGGAGGGATGCTTCCCGGCAGACTACCTCTGCTTGTTAGGTTTTTTGAACATGGATCATATTAGAGAGATCTTATGCAGTACTCAACCGAAGGGGAGCCCAAGACACTACTTCAAGACCCAACAATAGTTGGGGAGGAAGGTAAACTAAAAAGGGGATACAAATTGCACACCATACTTCAGCTCACCCTACTCAACCCTAAGGGGTGTCCTCAAGAGCATCTAAGGTGCTAAAAACCTCAGTAATTAGCCCTCCAGGCTACAACCTCTGATGTTGCTGCTCCTCCAAGGGGGAGCCTACATCCTTGCTCTTACACATGAAAGGAAGGCAAAAAAGAGCAGGACATATATGCAGTTTGTCCAGTAATTCTCATCCCCCAGGCTCTAAAAACCCCAAGGGAACCGTACGGGGACTTAGGCTCTACTTAAAGACCCCAATTCAACTGGAGGAGAGCAGCTTAACCCTACCTTGAGTAAAGGCATTCTACTTAAGCCCTGCAATAACTAGTACTTCGTCTTTGCTTTTAGCACCAGACCATAGTATGTGACAGATAACAAGGAGAGACACCCGCAGGCTTACTTCACTTCTTGCTAGCATTGTCCAACCAGGGCCATAATAGTCCGCCCTTCCAAAGGGGAACTATATCTCTAAACTTAACCCTAATAGCCCTACGTAACTCGCATCAACCCTAAGGGGGTACCTACCATTCACAGGGGAGTGTAATTCTAAATTTAGACCCTATGATAGGGGAGAATATAACTCAACCCTGGAAAAAGATACTTCCAGGACATATGCCCATCCAACCGAAAACGCATAAGTAATAAGTAATCAAGTACTGCCTAGCACCCACTATGAAACAAGTGAGAGAAAGAGCAGTTTCCAATTCCTGTGTTTCTTTTAACCAAAAACCTGCTCCATTCCTGTGCCAATTAGGTAAATGTTACTTTGAAATCCTCCCTCAGGTGGGGTCCATGAATAATACTATAGGATCCATATATCATCTACATTCTATCAATCTGGCCCTGGACCAAAACTCCAGACAGGCATGCTGATTCAAAAGGTGGGACTGGAGCCCTTGCAACACCTGTTTGTCTCAACAACCTCTTCAGAGCAGCACTGCTGAAGAGAGATTGGGTGGATCCCATGGTGTGCAGGTCCGAGGTGAGACACCTGACTTTCATTATTTTTTTTTTTTCTTTTACAAGAAAAAAAGTCTAATGAGAGGGGAGCTCCCTCAATGCGGTTCATGACAGTGAGCACGTTCAGCTCCCTGAAGAGCTGAACACGCTCGCTTCATTGGCAATGTGGGAGCCTTCACAGAGGATACAACATCAGGGGGAGACAGCTCTTGAGCAGCCCTTAACTGGGGCATCCTTACATATCTTTACTTACACAGCCTCTCCATACGTGAATAGTTGGACTACATAGAAGAGACTAAATGAGCTGAATACAAATTCCTCCATTATCTTGACACCTTAATGCGGAAATCAAGCAAGGGTGGAGCTTCTCACAGCGAATGCATCACAATGAATGCATTCAGCTCCCTCAAGAGCCGAACATGCTACATGCTCCGGCATACATCAGATTCTTATATCGAGAGATAATCAAGCAATAACAGAACCTCCTACCGTGAATGCATCGCCATTCCCTTGAGAGCCAAACATGCTCTGTGCAAACACTATATTATAGCAGGCTTAACAGAGCTTACTGCGAATGCAACGCAATGAGAGCACCCTGAGCGCTGATGGCGTTCCCCATAGCGTCAATATCAGATGCAGCATTGAAGTTCCACTTCAAAAGGAAACTTACTAGCAATATTACTGATATGTCAAATATTCATGTAGTAATATCTATATTATGTACCATACTTTTATGTTGCATGAATTGAAAATGTTCTGTCATTATGTGGAACATTGTTGGATATTTCAAAGTGCCGACTGTCATTTTGACAGATAACAAATGATACTTCCCTGCATTAGAAACATTCCAGTAAACACTGATGGTAGGGATTAAAATTGAAAAAGGGGAGAAAATTATGTTTTAAAGCACCCATGTCAAATCAATGGGAAAGAGCCATGAATGAGGATTTGGGAAGAAAATGAGAGAGTCACTCTAATGCATTTCAGTCAGTTATTAATGGGATATGTCATTAAATAAGTGCAGTATCTGTTGTCTGTTGCATATTGTTACATTGAAAAGAAATACACAGTAAGAACACAGCAGACTGAAAAGAGCCGGTTAAACTAGTAACTGGTGTCCATGAATATACTGTTATATATGTAATAAAACTGTATCTGAAAAGGTCTGTCCATACAATATTATTTGTTTCAGAGAGCAAAATAAAAAATGTGATGCAACCATTTAGGCTAGTTACTGTATGTGGATAGCAGTTTACAGGTGTACATTCTGGAAGACAGCACATTTCAAGTACTGTGATTTTGAAATGTGATTCTGACTACAAATACTGCAATGAAGTAACTTTAGTAAATAAATGCATAGGTCTAGACTGATTTGATTAATGCTGTAATTAAACTGCCTGTTTTGTGTGTATAATCACCTGTGTTGAATGGAAGGGAGTAGACAAAGGTGCCAGGCACCTGTTCAGCAGCCCGTTTGTACCACAGAGGAAAATGATCAGCACTGAACACCACCTCCTTATCCTCTGCTGTCAGGATGTCTCTTACAACACACAACACACACATTACCTCATTATTACAGTGCAAAGAGAAATGCAAAGAGGGGAAGTCTAGATTTATTTTTTGGTAGCTTTCATTATAGTCTTGTGACAAAAATTACTCAAAAACAACAGTATGTTGCCAGTGTTGGGGAAGCTACTATGGCATGTAGTTTGCCAAGCTACAAAGTTATGAACAATAAATAACAAATAAATAAAGTTTGCAGACAAGCTACTTTTTTAAAAAAGTTCCCTTTTAAGTCAGTCACATCAATGCTTTACTACTTTCTGACGCTATGAGAACTCTTCCCAGGAGTAACACACACTGAAGCATATAACACAATGCCAATTTAAGCTATTTTTAGAGTTGAGGACCTTCTTTAGGACAATGAAAATGTTTCCATTTAAGATGATCACTCAGATACTCAAATACAGTAACTGACTTGAAAGGGTTATAAACATAACCTTGTTTCCACGATAGTAGGGAAGGAGAAGCTGTGTATAGTTGCCACACTACTGATAAGTCCCTGTTTAGAAACTGAAGTGGTTCCTCCCTTTAGCAGAAAATCCTGAGTAAGAAGACACTGCACTCCTGAGTCTGGTGATGCTCAGATAGGGGTTGGACTGTCAAACGTCATCTGAAATGTCACAATGTTTTACAGCTTCAGAGATCACTTGTGGGGGAATTTGACATAGTGTCAGATACTTATGCAGCATCTTGTTCTCTTCTTTCAAGGAACCAAGGTTATGTCCATAAACAAGATATTAGCTATACTGCAAATTACTAAGAAAAATATTTCTAATATTACATGAGGGTTAGGATAATTTAGGACGAAACTGATTCACTAGAATAAATTCTAACATTACATAAGAGAGGGAGGTCTTTGTTGGAAAACATCTCAGGTTACGAATTTAAGCAGGTTCCATGAGAAGGGAACAAGATGCTGCATCATGGTGTTGATGCTATGGGAATGCTTCCAGTGTGACCAGTGTCTGAAGCACATATGAATACATTCCAAATCTATTGGCTGACAGAGGTCAGGTGATGTAGTGTGGTGCATCACCTATCTCAGGGAACCGGGTTACATTTGTAACCTGAGACATTCCCTTTCGAGAGAACTTAAACACTGCATCATGGTGTTGATGCTATGGAAGCATTAATACCCACACCACCATACTGACCAAATGCCTGCCCAACCAAGCTGTGAATTAAGGTAAGCACAGATCTAGTGAGCAAAAATTATTAACCCAAAGGAAACTGAGCCTGGGATTAAAAACCATGCCCATACCATGGATTTTAAAACTGTGTGAAAAGGTGCATGCAGCTAAGTGGTCTAATGACCTCAGACAAAAGACCAGACCCTATAAGAAAGTCCCCCCTCAGGGGCAAAAACCATTCGCATCTGGATAACACCAAGCCCCGTGCTTCAAAGAAGATCTCTTCAGAGTAACAGATAATAGGTTCTTAACCATCTCTGGTCTTAAAAGAAAGCAGGGCCATAGGACTCCCAGTTTGTTTGCCTGCCCAACCAAGCTGTGACGGCAAAGAGACTTTTTGAGCAAAGTTATTAATCCAGAAGAAACTAACCTGGGCTTAACACCATGCCTTAGCATGACATGGGATTTTAAAAGTGTGTGGAAGTGACTAGCCCACCACAACACTAAATATTGATGGATAGAGCTCTAGCAATATGTGTGCTCTAATGACCTTAGTCAAAAAACCAGACCCCACATGGGCACTTAAGCTAGCGTGGCCTCAGCCCTCCTCTTGCATTGCCTGTAGCTCTTAAAACACCTGTCTGCCCAACCAAGCTGTGAAAGGCAATCACAGACTTAGTGGGCAAAGTTATTATCCCAGATGGACCTAAGCCTGGGGTTACCACCATGTCTAAGAATGGGATTTTAAATGTGTGCAGAAAAGTCTAGCCTGCCTCAACACCAAGTTACCAAAAGAGAGATCTCTACCAATCTGAGTAGTTTAATGACCTCAGTTTAAAAACCCAGATCCAATGAGATAGTACCCCCTTTTCTCATATCTTGCTGAAAAGTCCTTAGAGACAGAGTATTGGGGAAGCATGAACCCACAGGTGGCGCACCATTCCCGAGCCTCAGTCCCCGTTCATCTTAATAGCCTCAGTTGAGAAACTGGAATCTATGAGCTGGTACCCCGCAAGTGAAGTCTCCTTTATTTATAAAGCGCTTTATACAATACAGATTGTTGTAAAGCAGTTTTACAGTGATAACAGGAAAATTATTCAGTGATGCAAACAGAGTTCATTTCAGCTTTACAGCAGCTCTAAAAGAAAAGTGTCATTGTTCAGTTGAAGTCAGTTCAGCGTTGATTCAGTTCTGTTGTAAAGATCATCAATTATTAAATTAGTTAATTTAATCTATAAAGCAGTTCTGCAGAAAACAGTGATGTCATCTTCCAGCTCGGTTCAGTTCTCATACAATAGTGTCAGTGCAGTCAAATCAATAATACTGTTGAATATTAAGTGTCCCCAGTACCACTCAGGGGCCAGACCCAAAGTTTCCAAATCTCTGGCCGGGGGTAAACAATCAACCCCTACAATTGAGACAGAAGTTCTTTCTGAACAGGAAGCTCCCAAAGAGTGTTGTCCAGGTGAGACACCAGATCTGAGAACAAGACTCGGGCTGGCCAGAACGAAGCCACTAATAATAAGTGGTATTGGTCTTATCAAACACTCACTAGAACTCCCAGGAGTAGAGCTATCAGAGGAAAGGTGTATAGACAAAGCCTCGATCACATCTGTACCATAGCGTCCTAACCCTAACCCCAACGGAGCTGGAGGTGTAAGGGTGAACCAGAGGACACATTGGGTCAACTCCTCTGAGGTGAACAAATCCACTTCCACTCTGCCATACCTCTGCCATGTGGACTCCACTTCCTGCAAGTAGAGACTCCATTCCCTGTGCCTTACCCCTTGTCTCGTCAGGATGTCCACTCCCAAGTTGCATACCCTAGACTGTAAACTTCTCTCAGGGAAAATAGTCTGGTTTCTGCCCAGAGCAAAATCTGCTGCACCTGCCTAAAAGGGCGATCAATGCCATACATTGGCCAGCCTTTGAGAGCCGCACCCCTGTGAAAGAGGCGTCTATCGTGAGTGTCTTGCGAAAGCAACCTGGGCCACACACTCCCTCTGATCTGCCGGAGCCTTCAACAATTATGACGCGTCAGGGCATATAGCCTGCTAGCATCTCTTCAACCCAGGGCAATGCAGTATAGGCATACTCACCCAGCCCTGCCACATTCAAATAATTCAAAGCAGCAGAGGTGATGATGCGAGAGAAGTACAGGTTCCTCAATGATATTGACACTTTGAATTTGGAGATCAGGGAAAAATGGAAGGTGACTTGCAGGAGGCTGCGGGTGACCCGGGATGAAAGCGTTCTTCCAACTTATTACAAGGCACTTCCCTTTTTCTTGCTGGCCAATGTAATTTAAGCTTGGCCATGGCCAGAGTAACTACCTTGAGCAGCTCTACATAAGCTGGGGAGAGGGATAAAGCAGACTCAGAAACCCCTGCTTCTATTTTTTTTTAAACCAAATGCATATTCAAATTTAATTTCCTGAAAGTCAAATGCAGTCAGTAAATCAACCAGACAAGATATTACACGGCCTGGAGGATATACTGAGTTTCTCTCACTATATGTGGAAACACCACCATATTCCAACATATTGCACTCTTCAGGCACCGGCACAGAATGGAATAATTCACACGGTGCCTCAGCAAACACGTGACCCGAGTGCAGCAGCCTGACTTTCCTTCCCTCAAGAAAAAAGCCAAATGGGAATGGAGCTTAAACTAAAACCGGCCCCACTTTATATTAGGTGTCTTTAACTAATATGTACTAACATTTTAATGAATCATTTTATTTATTGTGTACATACATGTTTTTACATTGTACTTGTATTTTTAAAAATACCTGCATTTATCCTCAGCTTTATTTAATTTCTATAATTACACTGTATATACAATTACACTGTTGACCTTCCCTTACACCTTAACCCACTCTTAATCCTACCCATACCACCAAACCTGTCCTAACCTTACCAGTATTCTATCCCAATAGCAGCACAAATGTTCTGCAATTCAATATGAACACAGTAAGTACATATCTCGATGATCAAACTGCAAACGCCTCTGCAAACGTGAGACCCGAACCATGGGGTGCAGATGTCTGACTCTCATCTATCGAGAAGAGAGCCAGATGGGAGCAGAAATTCCTTATTATGAACACTCACAATGAACACAATAAACACAGTCAGACCCCTCGAGAACAGACTGACTCCACTCCCAAACAAACAACACAGAGATTGTGTGAGTTGTCATCCATAAGAAAGCAGGCATGGCAGCACACATCTCTTAGATTGCTTGCTTGCCATTGTTTAGTATTCCTATCTAAACAAAATCAGTCAAACAGTAAGTACAATTTAACAAACTATCACACTGAAACAGACATGGAGCTTCAAGAAGCTGGGGATTCCATGATGTAAGTGCATCACCTGACCTCTGTCAGACAACAGAATTGGCATGTTTTCACACATGCTTCAGACACCGGTCACACTGGAGGCATTCTTATAGCTTCAACACCATAACACAGCGTCAAAGTTCCCTCGAAGAGGGACTTAGCTTGTTACTGAAAAGGCTACACTGTTTTGAAAGTAGCAGAGCCATTGTCACACTACTGTAATAAATGTAGTTAAGTTAGCAGCATTGCTACTTTTCATTAGTTACTCCACCAACACTGGCATTTACAGTCTCTTGCAAAACATTTATTACACATTAGTTACTGTTTTACTATTGCTCAGTATAGAATTTACACTGTAATATAGACTCATGAGAAGTGTGATTTACTTACTGATTGGTTAGTTGGTCTGGCATCACAAAAAGGTTGATGCGTGATAGTCCGGTTCGAGTGCCGAGGTAAGCTATCTCCACCCCTTTATCAGAGTTCCTACCAGAACAAAGAGAACCACAGGAAAGACATAATGAATAATAAAGTGTATAAGGAACAATTTCTAGAATGAAGATTCGGTAACACTTTACTTAAAGCCTTTATATATAATGCATTACAAAAGTATTATGCTATGTAATGCACCTTATAATGCATTGTATGGTCTCAAGAATAATTGTAGTATAATAGATTATTATACTTATCTATTCATTGAACATACCTTAAAAAAGTATAATGCATTAAAACACACGACAAACATCCAATTTCAGATGTAACAAGAAATTTGTAAATATTATAATGTATTTTAACTTTGGTTACAATTATTTGTGAAATTATATGATCCATTACAATTAGTGTTGTCAAAAGTACTGACTTTGGTACCATGTTTGTACTGAAATTTTAAGAATGTGACGATACCTGACGCCTGCTTTCAAACGCTCCATGTGTATCTGTGTAAGTGATCTGTGAAGAGCGTCAAAGATGTCTATTTACAACATGTTTTTGAAGCGTTGATCATTGTAGCCAATCACAGAATTTGTTGAGCGCATGAACACAACGGCCAATCAGAGGTGTTTAAGAATCCGCTCAACAGTGCTAAAAATGCAAGGGGGAAATGCTGGTATCATCACATTTTAAAAATTTAAGTACCAACTTGGTACCGAGGTCAGTCCTTTTGACAACACTACTTACAATGTACATTATGAATACCTTTATGATGCATTATATAAAAATTCTGGTTAAAGTCAACATGAAATGTCATTCACAACCCATTTGACCTCTCTCCATATTACAATAGCCTAGAATAGGCTGCATTGCCTACAACAGTAGCCTAAAACATTACACAACATTTTTTTTTTTTTTTAAATTAAAGAACGATTTGGCTTTTGGTTAATAGTTATTTGTTTATTTGTTTATTAGCATTATTTGAAAAGGAAAATTGTTTCAGAGGCTGGAAAAGTTATTACATTGTAATGAAAGATTATAAAGATATTTTTGGAATAACGTGCACATTAAGTCCAGAATTTTGTATTAAGAAAGTTTGTGCTGTTCTTACTCTGATTTATTAAGAGCAAGGCTGGTCCAGTACGCTTCCAGTGGTGCTGTGACCACGGCATCAAACAGAACCTCCTGGATCAGATCCTTATCACCTATCAAAACAATCATAGGATACTAATCATATAACACTAATAAAATATATCTCCCCCACACATACATCTTGCTTTAATATCTCATTATGAGCATAATGAGCTTAAGGTAAGGCTTAAGGTAAGAAATGCTGCCTCCCTATGAAATTAAATCCAATGGTGTTGCTGTTCTGCTACTTTAGAAAAATTATTCAATATTTAGAAGTCGAATTTCTAAATAGAGCTTTTAATTTTAGAATTTAGTAGTTATTTTATTTTTGTAAATAGAATTTAGAATTTAGTAATTTTATTTTTGTACAATCATTCATTAGTAAAAAGATTAGCTCAAAGCAGGATACATTTATATTGAACAACACAAAAACAAAGTGGAGTCATCAATGTTAGTGTGCATATGCACTCAACTCACACTTCAGATGTGGTTCTCCATTAAAATAGAGCTTAATGGCATCGATCTGAGATAGGAAATGATGTTCTGGATGTTCCTCTGTGTTACAGTATGTCCTGAAATGTCAAACCGATCAGTCACACACATGCAAATATCATACACATACTGTTGACACTTCGATAAAGCACCAAATAAAACCTCTAAAGATACTACTGTACCATTCATCTGCTAACACAACATCTGGATGCTCCAAATCATGTAGTCCTGAAACAGAAGAAACACCCATCATGCTTAGTGCTGCTTCAGATTCATATGACATGATTTAGCCAAGCAGGACATAATCCTTAATCAGCAACATTTGTTGATGAGGGACATCAGCATTAAAGTTAAAGTTTGAAGCTCAGTCCTAGGACTCTGACATATAATCATATTAGCAATCATATTATATACTGCAGAATGCAAGCTGATTAACAGCTGCAGTATTTGCAGCCAATAAGCGTGAATAGAGTTCATCTGACATTCTGCATCTTAAGAAGATGAGTGAAAGATCCATTTCATTATCTCAAATTATAAAACATTGTTGTGTGGCCTGCATCAATATTTTCTTTAAATGAAGCAACCAAGCATATATGTATTAAATTCATGTTTGATGGGTAACAATTGCATCATATAATGCTAGTAGTGACAACGAATTGTGCTGTTTGTCATAAAAAAATGGAAACATGATTTCGTTGTCAGGTTAACTAGACAATGTTTATGGCTGGCAAATGGTCTCAGTCACCCACTATTCACAGGAGTGAGAAGTCATTTGGAAATCTAATTGTGCAGGTGGTTGCTGGGAGTTGTTTTCTCTTATCTCTATGAGCTTGCAACAAGACACACAGAAAGGCACACAGAAGTGCAAGCTCAGACACGCAGTCGGTTTAGGACATTAGTTAAAATCTTAAGGGTATTCCAGACACATTGCTAAGTCACTAGATAAACTCCTGGCATTACTGGCCCGGCTACACATTGGCCACGCAACAAGGTACACATACAAATGGTCCTCTAGCATTACACCTTTCGTCCATGCTGGCCTAGACAAACATAGCTAGTACATGCGTTTCACATGGATCTTTGGAACAGCAACAAAATACACTCACCGGCCACTTTATTAGGAACACCTTACTTGTAGTGTGTACCTTAATTCTTTGTGACATAGATTGAAACATTCCTCAATTGAAACATTGGTCCATATTGCCATGACAGCATCACACAGTTGCTGCAGATTTGTCAGCTGCACATCTGTGATGTGAATCTCCTGTTCCAGCAAATCCCAAAGCTGCTCTATTGGATTAAGATCTGGTGACTCTAGAGGCTATTTGAGTATAGTGAACTCATTATCATGTTCAAAATAGTTTTGATAGTTAAGATTTGAGAGAATAGTTGAGAAAATGCATATTTTATGACAGTTATTGGATCTGTGTATAAAATCTATCTGCTGTATTAAAATGACAGCAGTCTAATAAACCGGTTACTGTCTGTCAGGTTAAATCAAAGAACAAAAGACAGAGAAAATTACTCGCTGCACTTGACTGAATATCTTTTCTAACTTTAATTAAGCATTAATCTGTGTTTAATTCTTACAATGAAAATGATCCAGTGTTATTTTAAATTTTATTCATTTCGGTTTTACTTCTTACCTGAATACTAGGCTTCTGTTAGACCCACCTGAAAAACTTAAAACCGTGTTTATTTCATTTGTCTTTTTATTTTATTGCATTTATTTGTGCTATCATTTGCAATTTGTTTATTTGTTCTTATTTTAAAATTCAATTATTTATTTTTGTTATTTATTTGTTCTCTATTTCGCTTAAAAATAAAATATATTGTTCAATGGAAAAAAGTAGTTTTTTACCCAGACATAACACAAATAACACATTTTAGAGCTGCAAGTACAATATTGTGATACCGTGATATTTTTGCTTAAGGTTATCATACCGTCAAAATCTCAAACCGGCCCATACCTATTCTACACTGGACGCGACCGCTGATGCGTCGCATCATGTCGCAACAGCTAGAAGATGTCCACACTGGACACGACAAAGCAACCGTTGAAAATCCATTTGTCCTTTCGTATCATATAAAGCAAGCACTTTAAGTAGTTCAGAAATAGAAAGGGGCATCAGTTTATCAACATCACGTCACTTCGCGTTGCGCCATGCCGCATCCAGTGTAGACAGCATCACTGATTATAATGGGTTCTATCTGCTTTTGTTGCGTCGCATCGACCGCTTGCGTCTGGTATAGACACAGTTTAAGGAGCCCAAAGTGTGCCAAGAAAATATCCCCCACACCATTACACCACCAGCAGCCTGAACAGTTGATACAAGGCAGGATGGACCCATGCTTTCATGTTATTTATGCCAAATTCTGACCCTACCTTCTGAATGTCGCAGCAGAAATCGAGACTCATCAGACCAGGCAACGTTTTTTATTCTCTGTACACCCTAGAGATGGTTGTGCGTGAAAATGCCAGTAGATCAGCAGTTTCTGAAATTTTCCGACCAGCTAAACAACCATGCCACGTTCAAAATCACTTAATTCACCTTTCTTCTTTTGATGCAAAGTTTGAACTTCAGCAGACCATCTTGACCATGTCTACATGCCTAAATGCATTGAGTTGCTGTCATGTGATTGGGCTGATTAGATATTTGTGTTAACGAGCATTTGAACAGATGTAGCTATAATAAAGTGGCTGGTAAGTGTATATACACAAGAGATCACAGCTTAAGCTTGCACATTCACATATGGCAGCAGAAAACATGCAATCAGTTCCAATGAATTTTAACATACATGGGCCTTTAAACCACACACACACACACAAAGAAAAAAAAGCAGACAAGACACATTTATTATAATGAATTAAAGGAAATGTAGAGGACAGAGTCTCTTTAAACCTATAATTACCTTCTTCAACAGATATATTTCCTCTGAAGAAATATTTGCCATGACCTCTAGACAGGGCCACTCCTAAGCTGAAAACAGGGAGAAATAAATCATACACTCAAAAAAAAAAGAAGAAGAAGAAGAAGAAGGTTTTAGCTGTTTGTTCGGTTTACTTAATTAAAATGAGCTAAAGCAACACAGATCTTTAATTTTTTATTTAATTGCCATCTATACTCAATTTTATTTTGTCACATTAAATTAAATTTGTAAAATGTTAACTTAATCCATCTGTGTTGGGACTACATTAATCATTTTTGTTGCATTGACTGAAACTGGGCAGTGGATTTCTAGTTCCCAGCATGCTTTGCACAGGGCTGGATCAGGAGAATAAATGTTGAAATAAAAAGCTATTTAATTTTTTCATTTATTTGGTGGTTCTGAAACACCTGAACCAAAGTATGTCATCAGAATCATTTGGTTTAATTCCTTCCCAGAAGCATCTCACATGTGTCACCAGCTCCATTCACCATGCCTTTCTCCTCAGCACTACAATTCCCGTCATCCTCACTGGCTCACACCTGCTCATACTCCTTAATCACCTGCACCTGTAAGCTATTACCCTCATTATCTCACTCATTATATTAAGCAGTCACTTTCCTCACCACCGTGTCTGGTCTCATTGCTACTAGGACTGCTACCTTATGTTGTCACTAGAACTGTCTACCCTCGTTGTTGTACACACTGCAATTTACTCGGCTACCTACCTGTGCTACTTACCTGAGTCTGCAACTAGATTGTCTTCACCTGTCTTCAGTCTTCCCTCTTCAGTCATCTGTCTCGCTCATCCTGTGATTCTCATGATCATCTTAACCTGCAAGCACAAGACCGAGCAGTGACCATACAGCCAAGTCTCTTCAATTTATCAGACTGCTTTATATCTCACCTGCTATCCACATCAGCTGCCTGTATCCATTGCTGCAAATAAACTTACAGTTGTGTTTCACTTATACCTGTGTTGTTTTCTTCTGTCATGACAGAACAAAAGTACAACATCGGTGTGGTTTGGATGATCACCTTTATCAACAAATTCCATCGGCTGCAGCAACTTGTTCTTTAAAGAAATATATCAATTATGTTCTATGGTTGTGTGGATCATCTTATACTGTTGAGGAAGACACCAGTTCCACTCAGTTGCTTTCTGTCCAGTCCACTCCAGCCATTCTGGCATCAGAGATTTTGTCCATCAAGTCAACAAACACCACAGAACTCCTCCCAAGTCCTTCACCATCTTCACTCCTCATGCAAACACAAGTATCAAGAGTCCCATCCTGCCAAGAAGTCAGCGTCGAGGTTTCCTTTCCCCAGTCTGTTCCAGTGAGTCATCCTCTCAGTCTGTTCCAGTGAGTCATCCTCCCCAGTCTGTTCCAGTGAGTCATCCTCCATCTGAGTCAATAGTCCGGAGACTATTAGAACCTCAGTGCTTCTTTTCACCTCTGCCCAGAGGAGGCAGCAGATGAAGAAGAAATGGTCCTCTACCGGGCCAGCCCCTGACCACAGCCCAGTGTCTGTGATTCCAGCCCCTAACCACAGGCCAGTGTTGGCTCCAGCCCCTGACCATATTCTAGTGTTGGCTCCAGCCCCTGACCATAGTCTAGTGATGGCTCCAGCCCCTGACCTTTGTCTAGTGATGGCTCCAGCCCCTGAGCACAGTACAGAGATGGCTCCAGTCCCTAAGTTTAATCCCATCTCAGAGTTCAGTCACAAATCCGCTCTAACCTTAGAAATCAGTAATGAGTCCGTTCCAGTTTCAGAGTTTTGTATTGTATTGAGCTTCGGAGTCCACTCTATCCCCTGAATCTAAAGAGGAACCCACTCAAAATTTACCTCCATTCCTTGAGTCCGTACGAGAATTTCCCCCAGACCAAGAAACTGCTTCAGATCACAGTCCAGTGCAGGCTCCCCTGACCAGAGTCCAGTGCCCGCTCTCATTCCAGAGCTTAACCTATTGCCAGCAGAGATCCGCACAGAGAACCCTCTCCTACTGATTGCTCTCCCTGGTACGGCGCTGGCCATGTGTGTTTGGGCAGCACACTGCTCTTATGCTCTTATTTAAGTGGAGATTATTCCCAAGTCTTCTGTTTGTCTAGATGCAACCACGGAGGTCATTCCCAAGTTTCCTGTCTGCCCAGAGATGATGAGGGAGATAGTCCCAGAGTTTGGAGTCTTTTCAGGTGAGACCATGAAGGTCGTTTCCCAGTCTTCTGTCTGTCTAGATCAGGGGTAGGCAAGTTCGGTCCTAGAGAGCCACTGTCCTGCAGAGTTTAGCTCCAACCTTAATTAAACACACCTGAACAAGCTAATCAAGCTCTTCAGGATTACTAAGGCTATAGGCAGGGTTAAACTCGACCGAACTTGCCTACTCCTGGTCTAGATGCAACCACGGAGGTCGTTCCTATGTTTCCTGTTTGCCCAGAGACAATCAGGGATATCGTCCCCAAGCTTCCAGTCTGTTCAGATCCTCGTCCAGAAACCAATCATCTAACCATGAGCACTTGGGTGAGGGCGGTGGAACGTACTCAAGCCCAATGCTTGCGGCAGCCCAGGCAAGCACGGTTGCCAGCTCAGCGTCAGACTTAGACTGCGCTACAACACCCGAGGGTGGCAAGACAGCCGAGTCTTCAGGGTCAGAAGGCATAAACCCACCCTCCGTTACTAAGAGCGATAACTCGTCATCCCTCTGAGAAATTAAGCTCACCCGTAGGTGACCCACCTAACTCATCCAAAATCTCAACCAGGGGAACAGAGCATGCTCGGGAATGGAAGGTTCACAGGGATTTACCCAGCGAAAGCACTGCCATTTCGCCCCCTAGATCGCCCTCAGTGATTTCTGCCGAGGCCTCATACCTGGAGGTAGAAGGACCAGGACGGGAAGTGGCTGAGGAGGCTCTCAGTCTTTTAAAGACATAAGAGAGCTGCGATCACAACTTTCCAATGGTTATGCTCTCACAGTGAGAACATGAGCCACCCACAAACGCTGTTTCAGTGTGGGCATGGCCTAAGCACTGAACACAGCGTTCGTGCCCATTGGAGAGAGAAAGAAATCACGGCATCTTTAAAAAGACGCAAACAGCTGTGTAATGTTGTTTTAGATGAAATTCTTTTTTTATATATTTTTTAGACCACCAAAGCACCCAGGGTACCGTCTCGCACATATCCGTGCACACCGGAAAAGACTGATGAATCTTGTAAATCCAGAATCAACAGAGGTGACTGGTGACAGGTTTGCTTCTCGCAATGAGAATCACTGCTTAGGCTCCGAAGAACAAAGCTGAAGTGCACTTGCAAATTCTGCACGCCAATTTCATTGGCCTTTTCTGATACTCTCAGAGGTGATTGGGGCTCTCAAGAGCGAATCCCCATATGTCGTTATCGACACAGCGTCGAAGTGAAAGAAAGGGAACTGTTTTCATCTTCATGTAATGGAGATCACAGAGAAATGGACAGTGCACAATGATCTGATAATGAATTTCAACACTAATTTTGGACCTGGGCTGTATATGTTGTTTAAAATAATGTTTTTGGAGCCTTGCTGCAGTCAGTAGTAAGCAGAAAAGCTATTGTTTCACTGGGAAGCAGGTATGAGTGCAGCTTTCTGTCTTATTCTCCAGTGTTTCTGTTGTTCTACATGGTTTTATACACACTATAAGGGCAAAAAATAAGAAAATAAATGAATAAATAAATCTCACCTGAAGGGAGTTCCTTTGATGTCTGTGTAGTAGTAGTCATTGTGTAGAACAAGCACACGCTTCTGAGACACAGTCATAAACAAACACACAAACACTATAAGAAAATGAAAGGAAAGACCTTTCAAAAATATTTTTATTACTCATATACTGTATATATATATGTGTGTGTGTGTGTGTGTGTGTGTGTGTGTGTGTGTAGAGGGAGTTTCTTGCCCCTTTATCCACAGTTTTCTTCACTTTCATGGAGAAGCTTCCTGTCTGTCTGTTCACCATGGCATTACGCAACTGGACAAAAATAAAAAAATAAATATTTTAAAGCATTTCATTATATTTTTACCTCTGTACTGTACTTTCAGGGTTTGGTTGTGTATATACTTTTTATATATTTATTGTGTATATTGTATACATATTGTGTATATTGTGTATTGTTAACTGTAAAGTACACCTATCTATACTATGTATATTGAGTGTATCTAATTGTATATTGTGCATTGTCATCTGTATGTTGTCAGTAAATATGTAAATTGTATTCTGCACTGTCTGGAGTCGCTCTCAAGACTTTCACTCACCACGGCACGTGTTATGTTGGTGATGTGACAATAAAACTGATATGATATGATTTGATATATATCATTTTGTTATGATTAACAGGTTTTAATGTTTCACCAGGACTTTCATTTAAACTATATTTATAACTTTTTTTAATAAATACAAACACAAGCGTACCTCATCCTCCTTGTCTTCCCACTCCACCTCAGACAGATCCACACTGCTGTAGCTGGATTTTCTCCTCTTTTTCCCTTCTTCATACTAGAAACACATGACATGGAAACACCAATGATATTAATTAACATGGAAAAACATGATGTGTATTAGTGTGATGCTGTAGTATTCATTATATTATCATAATAAAATGTGAAAATTCTCACATCACTAGTCACTGACTTTCTTCTACAGATCATTAAAAAAAAAAATTACATTCTGTACATGTCAATCTGTAATGAATGTTTGTCCCACAGAGATCAGACTATTAAAGCTGTTAGTCCTCATGATAGGACAGGAGCTCTGCATCACAGCTTTATTCTGTCATTAGGCTTTTCTTTTAAGATAGGCGTTCTGTGGATCAGTGTGTGTGTGACAGGTATAGACTGCCCTCCAGTGGCAGAATGACACTAAAGGAAGAGTCAAAAGATGCTTATCTTTTTGAATAGGAGAGAATAAAGAAGCTGGCTTTTTCTGTTGCAATTTGTAGTTTGATACAGTGTGTTGATACAGAGACATCAGCTTTATCCTGGACACCAGCTACATAATTGTTTGGCTCTTAAAACGGCTTTTTTACGTTGCAAAATATAATTTCTTCACCATTTGATGGGATGAAATATAACCTAGATATTCTTACAGACCCTTATAAAAAAAAATCCTGCATTGCTGGTCACCTGCATTATACCAGCTCTAATCAGCATAAACCAGCCTGGACCAACATGGAATTCATGCTGGATTTTTCAGCAGGGAAGATTCATGCATAGGACCAAAAATATATAAAAACTTGTGATCGTCTTGACTGTTTTCAGTGACTTCTAGCTCAAATTTTGGTTCTGCTGATTACTTTCCCTCTTTGACTATTGCACAGCTTTGTTTATTGACAATTCACACAGCAGTGAGATCATGAAGGAGGTTTGATTCTTGAGCTGTTGATGTAAGTGGAGTGTGTTCCCATCTCATCATCTGTCAAACACTCATTACAGTCGATCAGAGGCCGTCCACAGCTGTCGGCTCACAGCACAATGACTCTAATGAGATGCATTCTCCCATCAGTCTCAGCATGTGCTGGAGGACTGCTCTTCGCTATCATCATCACAAGCGATGCATTACCAGAGGCTGCAGGTCTGGATGGGTGAGTATGTATCCGTTGTTGGTGATGGCAAAGGCATAACCATGGATTCCCAGCTGTGAACACACACACACACATACACACACACACACACACACACACACACACACACACACACACACATCAGAAGCAGCAATCAAATTCAGAGATACTGTCACATTTTTAAACTGTGGTAGTCCACAGCCTTTTTGAATTCGGTGGCTTTTAGTCCATGTCTGTTAGTGTCGCAGCCATCTATAATCTCAGATGAAGACTATGTAATCGACGACGTGATTAGGTGTTATATTGTATATATTTAATTGTGTCTGTATGGTAATTTTTGTTAGTGTAAAGCACTTTGGTCAACTTGCGTTGTTTTTTAAATGTGCTATAGATATAAATGTTAATTGATTGAACAGTAACATCAACTACTATATGAAATGTCTATTTTAATATTTAAAACCTTCCAAGACAGATGCATGATATGATGCTTCTCTGTCTTACTTGCTCCAGGAGCTGGCGAGCAGACATGATCCATTTGTCCTTTGTGTCAAAAGAAGTGCACATGGACTAAGTCAGGAATAGAACAGAGCCTCTCTTTACTGTCAGTGACTCATCGTGTTGTGCTGCGGGACTTTCAGTGTGTACAGTTTCACTGATTATAATGGGTCCTATTGGTTTTTTTAAGTTTCTGATCAATAAGAGTGATTTCTTAGGTTACACTTTATTTCAATAGTCCAATTTAGACATTCTACTAACTAGAAGTAACTTTGCAACTACATATCAACTAACTCTATTATTAGAGAGTTCCTCTGTTAGGTTAGGGTTAGTAGAATAAGTTGACCGTGTACTGCAAAGTTGCAGAGTAAAGTAGCATCAAAATAAAGTGTTAGCAGATATTAATCTGACAGTCTACTAATACTCTAATGACTGCTAGTTGACTACTTGCAAAGTTACTTATAATAGAATGTCCAAAGTGGACTATCAAAATAAAGTTACCGTTTTGTATTATAGCAATAGGGTTGATGAGGGAGAGCAATCCACAATTCTTCTGTAAAACTGTCACGTCTCCACCAAGCTCTCCCTCACCTTCCGCACAACCACCCAAACTCTACCTCAGTGTTCACACTGTGTATTCTCCCCAGACTATAATCACACACACACACCTATTCCTCATTTACAGTCCATCATGGAATGCATTAAGACTCAAACACAGCACACACACAGTTTGTCTGGTCTCGTTGATGTCTGCCACAAAGACTATTCAGACTCTGTTTCTCTTACCTGTGGACCTATTTTGTTCTTATCTGCTTCTTGTCCTTCTAATAAATGGAGAACTATAAGAATTATATAAGAATTATAGGTTGTTTGTGTACCTTGTATTTGGGGATAGCCTTCAGTATTTCAGACACTGGAACATCTGTGCCAACCACTCCAAGAAGAATTCCTTTATTTCTCTTAAAACAATGAACATGAGTGTGTTAGGGACATCTTTTTTCCTTTCTTACATTGGCATATTTCCTCTGTCTAGTACAAGGATGCCCAATCCTGTTCCTGGAGATCTATCTACCTGCAGAGATCAGATCCAACCCTGATCCAGCACATTTGTCTGTAATTATCAAGTGCTCCTGAAGATCTTAATAAGCTGCCTTAGTTGTGTTTTATCAGGGTTGGAGCCTGTGCTTAATTTGAGCCGGATCCTGCCAGATCCTGTTCTGGAAAATATCAGATTTTGGATGTTTGTGTTCCGGTATTTGTTTTTAAACGATCTGGCATTAACAAGTGCATTACATAGTGACAGTGCATACGCGCATGTGAGACAGAGCAAGACAGAGTGAGCGTGGATTTATGCATATGTATTTGGAGGTTATGTTTTGCTATTGGCCCTCAACATATATATTTTTGACCAATCAGCTTTCTTAAGTTCAAAATGACTCTCATTGGTTGGTGCTTACTGCCTATTGTTTTGTGCATAATGAGCAGTGGAAAGTTTGGAGAGAGTGTATATACCTGATGATTTATTTTAATAAAAATGTTAATATCTGTCAAAGCATATTTTCATTTCTCACATCTGCGAGTGAAGCTGATGGTGTTTCTGATCAAAAGAGATTCAGAGAAAATGAAAGCAGGAGACATGAGCTACAGGAGTTAGATCAGAAAATGATGTAATAAAAAAGGCGGTGAGAGAGAATATCACTGATCAACTGAATGATATTTGGTCTCAACCTAGCTATATATGTGACAGAATAATACACTAGGCTGTAGGTGGGGCCATGCAGAAACTTGTGAATGATGCTTTTATAGTTGTGCCATCACCGTTTAGGGATGTATCATTGTCATTGTATGTTCTGGGAAAACTGAAGTTGTATGGACACTTTCGGTCACAGCGCCTTTTAATTGTTGTTTTGGATCCGGCAATTATTCATTTACAAATTAAGCACTGGTTGGAGCTGAACTTTGCAGGAAGGTAGAGCTCCAGGAACAGGATTAGGCACCCTCGGTCTTGTATGATGAGCGTTATACAGAAACATTCATATTGACTGAATAACCACTGGTTAACATTACAGAAGTCAATGTTTAGCATCACTCACGGTCTCGTTCTTGGTGCTGAACACAGGCATGGCCACAGTAGTCATGAGCACAGGACCCTGAGAATCTTCCAACTGTACAAATACACAACAACACATAGTGAAGAGGTGGATGAATGCCATTTAAGTACTAAACATATTAAAGTTTTTACAAAATGTGAAATACACTGCTGCAGGTAAAAAAACAAAACAAAAAAAATTAATAATAATAATGATAATAATAATTCACTGCTGTCTCCAGATGAAACACATGACATTAAAAGTACTACAAAGCTTACTCCCACTATAAACAAATCACAAATCAAGATAAGACTTTCAGTAAATAATGACTTAAAATCTCTCTGTTCCTCACAAAGCTATCATATGGTTTTAGAAAACTTGGAATAAACAGTTCATTGTTAATATTAATGGTTTATCGTGTTGTCTTTCTAGTTGTTGGTGCTCATTAAAAGTATTGTTATTTCATTCATTCTGCATCATGCATCATCTTTTGGATAATACTACACACCTAACCCGTGACAGAACACGAGACCTAGATTGGATTATAACAGCAAAAGAATTTAAAACAATGGATCATCCACCTGTTCATCTTCTCCTGTTGGAGCAGGGGGATCGCTCCCTCGAGGATCATATGAGGGACTTTCTAGATCTGGCGGGTCTCACCCACTATTCGACTGCTCATTATGTGTTTTCTATAACACTGGCCTCAACAAGTGGTTGAAGCCATATCTGCCTCCTCGAAGGAGCTTTGCCAAGTATTTGCAGTAGGTGCTGATAAGAGCTCAGAGCCCAGCCAGCCTTCAGCTATGCCCGCCACGGAAGAAAAGCCAGAGCCCACAGCTGACTCGGAGCCTGAGCCCACCATGAAAACAGAGCCAGAGCAATTGCCAGAGGCCACGTTCATCCTGGAGCTTGAGCCCATCGCGCAGTCTGTTCAGGTGTGTGAGTCGGCATCAGAGTCTGTCATCAAGGGCATATTAGTGGAGTTCATTGGAATGGACTGGAGCCCCGCCCACACTCCTGTCACTGAGGTGTGTGAAATGAGCTGGGCTACTGAGGAATTATTTTATAAGCTAGATGAGGAAATATTTGCTGGTCTACAGTCTCCACTGTTTCTGTACAGTTCCAAGTCGTCTTCATCTCTGCTAGTTCAGCCCAGTTCCAAGTCGTCTTCGCTGATTAAGCCCAGTTCCAAGTCGTCTTTGTTGCCACTAGTTCCAAGTTGTCTTTGTCATCGCTGGTTCAACCCAGTTCCAAGTCTTCTTCGTTGCCACTGGTTAAGTCCAGTTCCAAGTTGTCTTCATTGCCACTGAGTCAAACCAGCACCAAGTCTCCTTCATTGCCATTAGCTATGCTTCGAGGATTATCTACCTTAGCCTCCCTCTCCCTCCTCCTCTGCCAAAGCTATTCAGTTCCTCTGCCTCGCCTCCACTGTCTCGCTTCAGCCCCCAGGCTTCTCCTTCAGTGGTTCCAACCAGCAGCTTGGATTAGGCCTCTGGTCATGCCAGCCTGGCTGATCCCTCTATCAGTTCTGCTGTAGGCTTTCATACTTTCTTAGCTCTGGGTCATCTCTGTCTCCTCCCGTCTCCACTCTGGCATCTTCCACCATCATCTCTTCTCTGGTTGCTCCCACCATCATCTCCTCCCTGGTTGCTCCTACAGTCATCTTCTTCTTGGTGTCTCCCTCTGCCTGCTCCTCATCCTCCTCCAGAGCACCCTAGCTCCTCATTTCGGACTCTAGTTTGCAGCGCAATGAAGTGCCTTCCAGGGGGCGGGGGCATAATGTCATGGTCATGTTTAGTTTCATTGTTTTGTTCGTTTAGTTTCTAGTCATGGTTTTCTTTGTCATCATTTTGCCTGTGTTCTAATTCATTCATTTGTTGTCATGACTTCTAATTAGTTCTCACCTGTTCTGTGAATGATCTTCCTCTGTGTATTTAAGCCCTCTGTCTTTCTAGTTGTCTTTCTAGTTATTGGTGTTCATTAAAAGTATTATTTTATTCATTCTGCATCACACATCTCGCCTGTTGGATATTACTACACAGCAACATGACAATCACACTATTTATCAAAATGACATTTATAACAACTTAACTTATCTAAACTAATGTTCATTTACTTGTTTTTATTTAATACAGTGTTCAAGCAAAAAAGTACGAGAGTTTATACTGTTCCTGTTTTGGTTGCTCTTTTGGTCTAGTTTGCTTTCTTTGGGTAAATTCCAATAGGAAGTGAGCATCCCTACTTACTCTAAAGGGCAAAATGCTTGGAGTGGGAACTCTGGATAAAGCAAGACAATTGTGTCAAACGTGAACAATAACTGGATGATCTACTACTTCTGCTGAGATACTGAAATGTGCATTCAGTTGACAGTTTACTGTCCCATTAAGCAACAGGAGCGTATTCATAAGCACGGGGAAGCAACACGACTGACATCATAGGTCACATGACCATGCCATTGCGGTGAATGTATATTATAGAAAATACTTTTTAAGGAAGTTCTTTAATCAAATGTAGTATCTAATCCAGGGCTATTCAATTCTGTTCCTGGAGGGTCACAACCTGGAGAGTTTAGTTCCTAATTAAAGACATCAGAGCCAGCTAATCAGTCTTCAAAATTATTTTTTCTCGTTTACTGAACATTTCTATTTTTTATCTAGATGTTTGACTTATTTCATGTAACCATTATTTGTTCATATTTTTTCATTGTAATAGCCACTTATTTTATTAGTTTTAGTCAGCTTATTTTTCATTTTATTTATTTATTTATTTTGCATTATTATAGCCTCAAACGTACTAGACTCTTAGTGCCTCTGTGTGGACATTTCACCTGGAAACAACCTAGGGCAGTGTATTTCAGGTTTTGTAAACACCATCTATGCAAGACCCTTTTGTTGCTAGACCCTTTTTTAACATCTCAGCTCAGCTGCCCTAAAACCGTGTGATGAACTTAGCATTGAACATTCTCAAAAGCTAGTGATTCACCCTTAACATTAGCTTAAAAGTACATGTGTAGTAAGATATCTGAGGTTTACTTCACCCCGAATTCACCTTTTTCCAAATGTTAAAAAAAGTAAATTTACATAAAATGCTATTTTGGATTATGTGATTCCTCTTAGACTGATCATGTGTTTTTAAATTAGACAGCTGTATAATATATAAGTTATAAGTAACTATAATAAAAAAGACCATTAACAGAAGGTAACACTGCACCAATAAATAGTGGACAATACACTAATCAATACACTGTGATATCGACACTAATACAATCTACACTACACTAATCACAATCAATACACTACGGTAACTTCAGATGAAAATCTGTGAAATTCTCTGAAATAAAATGGTAATGAATCCCTGAACGCAGAGACTCATGTGCACCATGTGATAATGTGAGCTCATGCTCAGGTGTGGATGGATGTGGCTCAGCTGCCAGGGACTCTGTGGTTGACTTGGAGAAGAGCTTCATCATCTGCATCTAAATCAGAAAATGTCACAGCCTACTTCTCCCTGATGGCAGCAACACACATGCATATGCACAATTCATGCACAATTGCACATTCACAAACACTCATTTGATTAATTCATGATCTGTAAAAACAAAAAAAACAACAACAAAAAAAACATACAAAAAAAGTCACAAACATACATTGTCACAAGAAGTCAGAAGTGGGGAAATGAACTACAGATCAGACAAATCAGCTTAAACTGTGCTATATATTTCCTTCCCTTGTTTGCTCTGCTCTCTCGATATCTCTGCAGAAGTAAATGGGCTGTAAAATGATGAATGATCACGCTGTGGTGAAAATTTGGAGGCACAACAATAGCTCAGACTCAGAGAACCCTACACACACTCAGAGCCTCATCCAAACACTCACGCTGAGAGTGATAGTGAATAAAACAGAGTCAGACTGAATTAGACACTAGTCATCAGATATGTCACTGAAGCCCTTCTGGATCGTATGGTTGGTCGATGATTAATATGTATTTAAAATGGAGCAGTTGCATGGTCTTTATCAGAGCTGACCACCCAGTGAAAAATAAGTGTGCATAGAGGGTTAGTTCACCCAATAAGGGTTAGTTCACCCTCATGTCGTTCCAAACCCGTAAAGAGCTTCGTTCATCTTCTTTTGATGAAATCTGTGAGCTGTCTGGCTCCTCCATAGACAGCAATTTAACCACCACTTTCAAGGTCAAGAAAGGTACTAAAGACATCGTTAAAATAGTCCATGTGACTGCAGTGGTTCAACCTTAATTTTATGAAGTCTGTTTGAAGGCACCATTATGGTGATTAGTGTTCCATTTGTTTGGGCACTTGACTATTGACTTTAGTTGAATTAATTCTCTTGAAAGTGCATGCCTTTACTATGTGCACTTTTTGGAATTAGTGGCTGACAGCTAGATTTTGACACATGTGAGTTCCTTTAAAAACAGCAAAGTCTTTTAAAACAGCAGCTTTCAATTTTGAACTTTCATTATCAAGTTGCTATTAACTGTATTGAAAGAGCTCTTCTCTATGCTTTTATTTGGCACTTTTCTTGGTTTTCATATATCTAAATGTTGTGTTTTGCAATGTACACACTCTTTTTAACAGATTTGCGTAAAGTAAAGAAACTTCCACACATATACAAAGACTGCACTAACTGGAATCCATACTACAGAGAAAGCAGATACTCCAAGTATACAGATGACTGTGAAATCGAGTATGGTAGCATGACGCACACTACACAATGCCTACACAATGCCACTTTCATAAAAAAAAAAAAGAAATCAAAAGAATGAAAACTTCCAAACGGCACTGCACAAAATATTGCATAAAGCAGATACACTCAATGGGTTAATGTGCTATGTAGAAACACCATTAAATCACAATTAAACCTTTACCTTTTGAGCCTGTGGACGCTACAAAGACAAAACACAAATTACACATATTACGACTCGTCATTACTTCTGAAAGCAGTGCCTGGATCTGGATCACTTATTGTTACAAATTTCATTGGGTTTGGTCTGGTCTGTAATGTACCGAACATGAGGTTCTGCAGATATTTTGTAAAACTTCAGTTTCTTTTTTCACAGCGTGGCTTGATTCTGATTAATAGGTTCCAAGTTTTAAATCCATGTTTAAAGCAAAAATAAGAAGTTTGTTATTTGTTGACTGCATTGCAGTTTGAAATCACTTCAATACATTCTTTCCAAACTGTTACAAAGTTTCGGTGGTTGGGCTGTTTCGAACTAAATACTTAGGGCTTTACTCAGGGCTTGACATTAACACCCGTGTAACGGCGTGTAATGCAGTCACTCCTACTAGCCACTTTGGTGGGTTGGGTTGGATTATATATATAATATATACATTTTTCAATTGTAGTCTTTTAAAAAGGCATCTGAAATAATAAACTAAGTTCAATGTAGTGTTGTTAAAAATATCGATTTTTCTATACATATCAATACTGAAATATCTGAAACGCTTCCAATACTCATTTCTGCAGGATATACGATACCAGCTGTGCTTTATCTCTCTCATCTCTCCAACAGCGAGTCAACACACAAACCCTCCTCCCCTCACTCACTCATTTCATTTGCTCCGGATGAATATTCTCTGTGTTACAGGGCTTGAATTTCGGCGTGGGTTTGCGTGTATTACCCGAAATGCGGCACATAAAGCCGCCTCTCAGTACTAAATTGAGTTCTTTTTCGCTGCTTATTGCTCTTAAACAGTCAAATACACACAAAATAATGTCAAAATGCCGGTATTGGAGAGTAAACACAGTCAGTTATGTTTTAAGTGAATATAAACAGTTGAGAAAGAGTATACAGTATAATGGATCCGTGCGTCAGGTCTTAAAGTGACAGAAGCCTAAAATACCTGCTACCAAATTATGAGATAATATTAAAAATATCTATATGACAGTTTTTCCCCATGGTATCAATGTCAAAATTGTGGCCAGTGAAAATGCTGGGTGGATAGTAACTTTGGAAAACAACTAGCCACAGTGGCTGAAGAGCAAAAAAGTTAATGTCAAGCTTTACTAAACAGGGCAAATTAAGACCGTAATCCCATAAAAACCTTGATGGGAGCAGAAAGTTCTGGTGCTAAATGACTACCGCAAATCTTAGTAAATCACCTTGCATGACAGTAGTTCTACAAATAAGAGCATCTTTTGAATGAAGACCTGAAAAAATCCCCACGATAAATATATGCACATCTGGAGTGAAACCTAAGTGGAATTACATTTTTAAGAGATTATTCAAGTGTTTGTGGTAGGGCGATGCTGGACAGTCCCAGGTCATATAGCATTCAGAATGATCAGCACTAAGCATTTAAACCAGTACAGTACAGACAGTGCGCGCAAATTTTAACAGGCACAATTTCAAATCTCATTTCTGTGTGCATGGGGTTCATAGGGCTAACAACGATTTATATGTTGATCCCACTCACATGTAAACATCAAAATGTCAAATCACTCACAGTGTTATCAACGTAGGCTTCTGTCCACACCATGTCATGCTCTCGATCAATGACCTTCGGCCGACTGAGCACATGCAGATACTCCATCACGTTCTCCTGAACATCTGCCAGTGTGGAGATCTGGGTAAAATAACCTGACAACACAGAAAACAATTAGAATAATTACAAATATTCATTGATATGTGTATGCATACAGTACATGTGCATGCTGTAACTTGAAATTAAAAATGATGTTTTATTTTCTGCTGTCATTAATGTGAGTAAAGGGTTTTGTTTAGATGCTAATTCTACGTTAACATATGAAAGCTTAAGGCAAATGTAGTGCGTGACCCTGTACATAACACACAGATAAACAGCTAACCTACAGAAAGAGCCAAGCAATGTTACACACATACAAACTACAACATAAGTAATCAAAGTATGATTATTCATAATGTATTAAAGTAATTCATACACAATCCATTACTTTAACTTGAATAAACACTGAATAGAGCAACTTTAGACAAATGTAGGTTCTGTTTTACTATACACACGTGTGGTGATCAGGTCAGTCTTTCAAAGTTCAACAATGAGCAGATAAAATTGTGTAGAGAGCTGCATGAGGAAGAACGAGCAAGCCTAACCTTTATTAGCGCAAGCCATCCATTTCAGATTATCAGCAAAGGCAGACTCCCGACCAATCAGGTACGGGAATACACGCACCTGCAGAGAGGAGAGCTTAGGTTAGCTGTCAATCAATCACTCAAGATAGAGCTAATGTACAATCCCTCAACAGCAGATAAGACAGCAGCGCCCTGACTGCATCTAATTAGTTTACTCTTTAATCTGTTAGCTTCGATAAATGTTAGCTAACCAAACAATTAAATTTATTTTGTACTAAGGATTTGAAAACTAACAAAAAAAAAAAAACTATGATGATTTGGTGGATGCAATCAGGTGTCAGATTTATAGTGCATTGCATTAGAAATGTCAGAACTAATTTACAGGGTTTCATAATCAGTAAAAAAATTAGTTGTTAGTCACATGGCTTCATTTTCTCCACACTGCATAATAACACACAATTTTAGTGGAGTATCTAAACCTCACCATGTTCCTCCTTTAACACAGACAACACCATAGCACCATACAACAACTCAGATCCTTATTATCCCTGCAGCCATCAGTCACACAACAAACATTACAGGTCCATTAACCATCAATCACACACACACACACACACACACACAGCGTATAAATGGACACATTGTTTAACTTCCTGTGCAGCTCAATGACTCACAAACAGGAAAACAGAGGCGAGGAGAAGTGCTGTATGATATACTGGAGGTCACACAAGAAGTGCAGCTGTTATACCTTAATACTGGAGAGCACAGGATCTACACCAGGTGCAGGCTTGCATTTGTAGGAACTGAGAGCGAATCAGACAGAGATGACTCGTTCAAACTGACCAAAAGAGCCGAATTGCAAATCAACACCCAGGACCATAAATCAGAAGATACTGTCACTTTGGGATCTGCCAGTCTAGAAGCTCCACAGCTAAGTATATAAGACAATGCATGCTTGTAGGAGATGGTCCCAACTAAAGGAAGAACGTTATCAACTGTTAGGCAGTTAATTCAAGACAAACGGTCGAAAAGACGACACTGTGTCCGAAATTGGGTACTGTAGAGTAGGTACTACATTTGAATTTAAATTTACTTCACGACCGTTGAAAAAGTATGTTCTATATAGTACGAATGCGTGTAGTATGAATGAATTCATACGTACTACATCTGCTATGTTTTTACCGTCACATGACCTACCAGCGTCAGTTACGTCTCTTCAACTCCATCCACAAATCCTCTCCCATGGCCTTACAGGATAGTAAAGTGTCCATCGTATGCGCACTTCAGAATCTCGCCGGAAGTAGTAAGTCATCCAGTACTTTTTGCCTACTGTTTTTCGAATACTATGAATTCGGACATACTACTCTGTTCGCATACTGTTTTTCACGTACTACATAGTAGAGTAGTATTCGATTTCAGACGCAGCGAAAGTGACCTCTTTCTGACCTCTCCCTTGAACAGCAGGACTAAAATCATCTCTAAAATCTACAGGAGACTGCCTTTACATATCAAAATACTTCAGATCATTCCAAAACAATGCTAGACGGACTTATAATCTTCTTTAAGCTATGTCAGTGAGAAACATGGCAGATACCACATTATTTATAGGAATTTAGCAGTGAAATATGAGCCCTGATGGATAATTATTCCTGGATTTAATAATCCCAACAGAAAATTTTCTCTTCACCTCATTTATTTCAAAATAATAGTTTTTGTTGTATAAGCACTCCTACTTTAGTGCAGAGGTCTTCAACCCTGCTCCTGGAGACCCACTGCGCAGCAAAGTTTAGATCAAACCTGCTTCAGCTTGTGATTTTCAAGCGATCGTGAAGGTCTTGATTAGCCGGATTGAGTGTTTGATTAGGGCTGGAGTTAAACTCTGCAGTACAGTGAGTCTCCAGGAGCAGGGTTGAAGACATCAAACACATGAAAATCAAAACTACAATGTTTTAAAAGACTTTTAATGGTTTGCCAATGTCAATATAAAGATGCATGGCAATTTGGATTAATGAAGGTATTCATTGGTTTAATGTAGACTACAAAGAACCACTAGCACTACAACCAATAAGTGTGAAACATTAACTCGAAGTAACTTGTCAGTAGATTCAGACCACCAAGGAAGACCATTAGACATGCTGAGCGAGGGATGCATTAACAGTGCTGCACATATAGAGAACAATAACAGCGTGATTGAGGGAGACGCACAAAAGAACACCATATTGGCTCACACTGGGATGCCTTTTTACTGTGTGTGTTTAAACTGTGCCTTGTGTGTCCTGCCATCAGCCCCAGCGAAACACTACTGTCTTTGTCTGGTAAAAGAGATACAGAATACTGACCTAAGAAACATTTATATGTCCCTCACAACATTTCAGCAACCATTTTCTGTTTTTTTGTTAAGCATCTGATGTGAAGTTCATCAATCTATGTCAGACAGGTTAACTGTCTCAATCAGTTTCTGAGATGTTTGGAGAAGTTTCTCTCCTCATAAAACAGCAATGCAATATTTTAGAACACAGAGAACAAAATGTGCATATAATGAAGTGAATACTTACTTACAACCTACTGAAACCAATGGTAAAATGTATCAAAGCACTAGGTCACTGATATTTTTCTGGACATTGGAATAACATGGTATATGAATATGGCAGTAATTCAAAATGTCCATGGTATCATTTAATTTCATCACTATACCGTAGTACTACCACAATAAGCTACAGTTTTGAATGGTAATTTTTTTTTAAACTTGTGCTGTGTCTCTTTTTGTGCCCCTCAGTAGGAAACACAACCCAAACAACCCTGTTGTTAGGATATGGCTGTAGTTTTAGAACATATGTTGGCCATAAACAAACCATTTTCTCCATTCCCATAGTCAGGGATCGTTTCATACCTGCTCAGCTGGATTCATCTTTTCACCTGTGCTCTTAGAAGGCTTCTAACCTCTTTTTCATTTCAAACTTTGAAAATGTATTTAGAGTTAGATTTTTTTTTTTTTTTTTTTTTTTAAATACCTAAAGGTTCACACAAACCTGTTCTCCATTCAGAGATGGATGAAGGAGTGTAATAGTCTTAACCCCTATTTCTAGTTACTCTCTTACTTATAAACCCAATTCCAAAAAAGTTGGGACACTGTACAAATTGTGAATAAAAAAGGAATGCAATAATTTACAAATCCCATAAACTTATATTTTATCCACAATAGAATATAGATAACATATCAAATGTTGAAAGTGAGACATTTTTGAAATGTCATGCCAAATATTGGCTCATTTTGGATTTCATGAGAGCTACACATTCCAAAAAAGTTGGGACAGGTAGCAATAAGAGGCCGGAAAAGTTAAATGTACATATAAGGAACAGCTGGAGGACCAATTGGCAACTTATTAGGTCAATTGGCAACATGATTGGGTATAAAAAGAGCCTCTCAGAATGGCAGTGTCTCTCAGAAGTCAAGATGGGCAGAGGATCACCAATTCCCCCAATGCTGTGGCGAAAAATAGTGGAGCAATATCAGAAAGGAGTTTCTCAGAGAAAAATTGCAAAGAGTTTGAAGTTATCATCATCTACAGTGCATAATATCATCCAAAGATTCAGAAAATCTGGAACAATCTCTGCGCGTAAGGGTCAAGGCCGGAAAACCATACTGGATGCCCGTGATCTTCGGGCCCTTAGACGGCACTGCATCACATACAGGAATGCTACTGTAATGGAAATCACAACATGGGCTCAGGAATACTTCCAGAAAACATTGTCGGTGAACACAATCCACCGTGCCATTCGCCGTTGCCGGCTAAAACTCTATAGGTCAGAAAAGAAGCCATATCTAAACATGATCCAGAAGTGCAGGCGTTTTCTCTGGGCCAAGGCTCATTTAAAATGGACTGTGGCAAAGTGGAAAACTGTTCTGTGGTCAGATGAATCAAAATTTGAAGTTCTTTTTGGAAAACTGGGACGCCATGTCATCCGGACTAAAGAGGACAAGGACAACCCAAGTTGTTATCAGCGCTCAGTTCAGAAGCCTGCATCTCTGATGGTATGGGGTTGCATGAGTGCGTGTGGCATGGGCAGCTTACACATCTGGAAAGGCACCATCAATGCTGAAAGGTATATCCAAGTTCTAGAACAACATATGCTCCCATCCAGATGTCGTCTCTTTCTGTTTTTCCAACATGACAATGCCAGACCACATACTGCATCAATTACAACATCATGGCTGCGTAGAAGAAGGATCCGGGTACTGAAATGGCCAGCCTGCAGTCCAGATCTTTCACCCATAGAAAACATTTGGCGCATCATAAAGAGGAAGATGCGACAAAGAAGACCTAAGACAGTTGAGCAACTAGAAGCCTGTATTAGACAAGAATGAGACAACATTCCTATTCCTAAACTTGAGCAACTTGTCTCCTCAGTCCCCAGACATTTGCAGACTGTTATAAAAAGAAGAGGGGATGCCACACAGTGGTAAACATGGCCTTGTCCCAACTTTTTTGAGATGTGTTGATGCCATGAAATTTACAATCAACTTATTTTTCCCTTAAAATTATACATTTTCTCAGTTTAAACATTTGATATGTCATCTATGTTGTATTCTGAATAAAACATTGAAATTTGAAACTTCCACATCATTGCATTCCTTTTTTATTCACAATTTGTACAGTGTCCAAACTTTTTTGGAATCGGGTTTGTATTTGAAAAATGCTTGGGAACAAGAAATAGGAACAGCAAACTCTTATAAAATCTGTCAGTCTGCAATTGAGAAAATACATAAAACTTCTGTGAGACGGATTGCTCCTACATAAAAGGCATTCCAGTCAATAAGATTATTCGCCAGGTGACCCTGCAAACTGGGCCTATAAAAACTCTTCTTACCTTTCTGTCAGGCCAGTTGTACATGGCAAAGACAGCGTCATACGTTTTCACGGCTCCATCCGTCACCAACATGATGGCCTGACTGCACACACTGCCTCGGCCTGTCTGATTAAACTGAACACACATACATATTACATAATAAGAGATTATAAGAAGTTAGGATTAATTACCAATAATAAATGCTAGCTGAGGAAGGTTTAAATACACAGGGTAGTGATGAACTAAACAAGACACAGGTGAAGAACCAAATCAGTAACTATAGTGACAAATGAGAACATACTTAGGCTGCGTCTGAAAACTTAGGCAGTTGCCTCGTTGCCTTATCAGGTGATAACTAAGCTAAATATTTAATTACTAAAATAGTAATTCATCACTAGAAATGACATCAGAAATGGAAAACGTTAGTCAAAAACGTACATTTACACACAAACTGAACACCAACAGCAACTTTCAGACGCCATGTTTAGTTTTTTAGCTCAACTGTCAGAATGGAAGGCATAGGAGTGTTCGATATCAAATCAGACGAAGGTATCTCAGGAGACTGGAAGTGAAGCTAACATTGGATTCGGACATGCCTTCCTACCTTGGAATGAGTCCTCCGAAGGCATATTTTTAAGCTTTCAGACACAGCCTTAGTAACTAAGGAAACACAGGAAATTGGAACTAATACTTCACAGATACATCAGAACGAAACGAATATCAAAATAAAAGTCCTTGAACAGAAATTAACACACAACACAAACTGCGTTCAAATTATAGCAGATGTCTAAAAAATATTGTTTTTCTCAATGGAAGTGTAACATTCACATTTTTTACACATCTACACTGTTGTGACACTGATTTGGAAATGGGTTTGTTTATGACAGGGGTGTAGTGAGAGAAAGTTTGTTCCCTGTGGTTGTTGCTGTAGTACATTAAACCACGTTTTATGCATTTATAATGTCCCAGATAGTCTGCCTTTTCTCATCTGCATATATGAATATGGTAATTATCCAGTAAACGCATCAATTTAACAAGATACTAAATTGTGTGGATTTAAATTGCTAATGGCATCTAGGTGTGTTGTATGTATGTGTGTGTGTGTGTGTGTGTGTGTGTGTGTGTGTGTGTGTGCTTACATTACTGAGAAGTTCGAAGGCCTCAGTCAGAGCCATGTCCAGCATGCCTATACCTTTAGCAAAGAGCTTATCAAGACGTTGACGGAAATGCTGTGGAGAAAAACACAAAACACAACAGTAAGAAACTCTGCAATCCCGATGTGGATTGTGCAAACCTTGTGTCAGCGACATAAAGTAATAATTGGTTAGAAAAGCATCTGGACAGACACTAAATTAGTTCATACTCTGGTTTTCATTTGACTCACCAAACTGATGTTATGGATCCTGCATCAATAGTTAAACAGTTAAAAGCCAATTTTATCCAGACAAGATTCAAAGTGCTGGTTAGTGGGTGCTCAAAGTCAATAATAAAAATGGACGTCAGTGGTTTGTCTTCCAGCCTCAAGCTGGTTCTTGTTTCTAGCCTGTCTGCCTCTGGCATCGAGCTTTGTGTTGCCCTCTGAACTCTGTCCATCAGTCTGCCTGCCCCTTCTGGTTTTGACCCTGAACTTTCTCTCTTGCTTCCTCTGTCCTTATCCGCCCGCTGTTGGAACCTGGACTGAGTTTATTATGCCTTTCCAGTCATGGGCTTCAGAACAGCTATTTTGAGTTTGTCCCGTTATTGAGTCCTCTTTTGCCAAACCTGACACTAACAAGTTGACAAGCAGACCAAAACAATTAGTTGTGGTTTATATACAGGTATAGCAGAAAATGCACTTACATTTTTGTTGGTAATGTCAGCCTGAACCAATGTTCCATTCAGACACGGCTCCACATAATGCAGCTCCTCATTGTACTGCCACACACAAAATTTATGCATTGCATGAGACCAGTATGTTTTGCATTACCAGATGATTCACAAACAAATATAAAGAGATTCACAAAAATTAAACAAATTCTCAAATAAAACAACAAGATATGTAAGGGATAATCCATGGCTAGCTGTGCATTAAACGATTTTAATGCACGATGTGGAGGAAAAGAATCACCCATCGTGAAGCGGATAATAGCTGTGTTGGCAATGTAGTCAAAAATATCAATTTGATTTTGTGATCTGAAACGCTTCCAATACTCATTTTCCACAGAATACATACACAATATCAGCTGTGCTTTCTCGTTCTCTCATCTTTCCGACAGCGAGATGACACACAAACCCTCCTCCCTTCACTTTCATTTGCTACGGATGAATATTGTTGGTATTAGAGGGCTTGAATTTCGGCGTGGGATTGCATGTATTGCGCATAGTTTCACTCATTATGTGCTCACACTCATAGTGTGCACTCATAAAGCCGCCTCACCCTACTAAACTGAGTTCTTTTTCATTGCTTATTGCACTTAAACAGTCAAATACACACAAAATAATGTCAAAATGCCGGTTTTGGCGAGTATTCACGTAAACACAGTCAGTTATGTTTTAAGTGAATGTAAACAGTTGAGAAAGAAAACGCATGTGTAACAGTATAATGGATCTGTGCGTCAGGTCTTAAAGTGACAGCAGCCTAATATACCTGCTGCCAAATTATGATATAATATAAAAAATATCTATATGGCAGTTTTGTCAAAATTGTGGCCAGTGAAAATGCTGAGTGGATAGTAACTTTGGAAAACCACTAGCCACAGTGGCTGGTGAGCAAAAAAAGTTAATGTCAAGCCCTTGCTGTGTCCTCTGAAGGTCACATTTGCTCCAGAAGGACTTGAGGAGTGACAACAGTGGAGGGTGAGAGAGCGAACCACAGATGTGTGGCGGTTCAGTTGCTGTTTCTTTTATACTCGTGTGCGGCAGTGGGCTGAAAAGTGGCTGCTGCCTGCTTGGATTTTTGTTTTGAATTTTCCCCACATTATGAATGGTGTTACGTTGGCCACAGTGACATTAAATGAAAAATGACAACATCCCCTAAAACCAAAGTAATGTATTTTTTAACTTAATACTGATATTGTGATAAAATGCAACTAATATGATATTTGATATTGATTGAAACTCACAGCAATAATGTTAAAAAAGTCATCATCCCCAAGTGTATCCAATATGGAGGAGACCGTCTGTCTAGCTATGGTCAGCCGTAGCCCCTTCATACTGCCACTCACATCCACCAAAATGACCACATCTTTAGGAGACGTAGCTGCCTGGATATACCTGTAAAGATAGAAATATTAAGAGAATTATGTTGACAATGAGTCTTTGTTGGGATCAGTTTATACCAAAATTTCATATCTAAGGGATTAAGGGATGAATTGACACTTTAACTGCTTTTCCACTGTCGGACCGAGTGGTTCTAGGAAACGGTAAGGAAGGGTTCCAGTTATATTTCCATTTTCCATTTAAGCCTGGTACGGCACGGCACAATTACAATGACATATCTGTATTACATTCCAGAGGGCTCCGTTATCAGCCCCACAGTGGAAAATTAAACCAAATGAAATGGTTTGGCCTGATGGTGGAAAAGCAGATTTTGTTACAATAAATTTAAATCCATACGACTGTTCATTGATAAGAGGTATACATTCTCAGCTTGATGTTAACAGGACTTTAAAGCTGAAGGGGAAAATCACTTACCATTTTCGATTTCGACAGTCAAATTCTAGAACCCCATGTTCATCAGGTGTCCACTTTATACCTGTGAAGGTAGAGGATAGTTTAAATTAACTTATTGCCCTACTGCTACATAAGATTACAAGGTATGCACTTTCTCTAAGCTTACCAACTGCATTTGCACAAATGAGCAATAAACAAGCAGAGTAGATGGAAAATTGTATCCCATAATACAAAGCTCTTGACTTGACCTTCCATGAGAAATGAACCGGAAGCAATAACCGGAAGCAAAAACCGGAAGAGATTTTGGTTGAGAGATAATCGTAATCTACTTCCTGGCTCATTATTTGACTGAAATGATGAAAGTCAACAAAATGAAAACTTAAAGGGGGGGGTATAATGCTATTTCATGCATTCTGACTTATTTACACTGTTAAAGAGTTGGATTCAATTCTCATGCTAAACATGGCCAAAGTTTCAAAACATGAGTTGGACGTATGACAGAGTATTTCTGTGCCAAAAATACTCTTCCAAATCCTCACAAAGTTCAGGGTTTTTTTTCGAGTATGGGCCTGAGTGACGTAAACGGGGGTGAAATTCCTTGTACGGGCACTTCTCCCAGAAGGGCGCATGCACACACGTCGACCAGAGAGAGCAAGAGCACGCCCATCAACGCGCGTTCGGCTTTACGGAAGTCGTCGGCAGCGCTGCACAGGTCACAGGACTTCACAAAATCAACAGTCACCAAAGAAGTGTGTTTTTGGTTGAGAGATTTGTTCTCACGCATTACATTGATGCACTCTCGATATTTGTTATTAAAATAACCATAGAAACTGATAGTTGCAATCACGTTTTTATTGGTTAAAATGAATGGAGAATATCTCGTGTTTTTCCATGGCTGTTCGAGCCCTCGGGATCGGCACTTATGTTTTCATAAACAAAGCCCAGTTCTACGCTGGATTTACAGATCGTTTGAAACTGAAAGATGGAGCGGTCACAGCGGTAATGATCCCAGTCATGAGTCGGAACCACAGGTGGTGAGGAAAACTCATAAATTCATTATTTATCATTCACTATCTTCTATATTCATTATAGTGATTCAAAAGTTATCCATGGATAATGCGATGGTGTATTGTGTGTGTTTAAATATATTTGTTTAGCTGACCATTGATAGCTTGCAGACGATCTCTACACAAAAGCTGCGCGTACTTGTGACAGCTCGTCACTCTATCTTCGCTCACAATGACACGCCTCCAGGCGCTCGGCTGTTTTCGGAAAGACTTTTCAGGGGTCTCGTTTCGGTGGTTTGGTGCTCACCAGGATGCGATGGCAGCTTTCACACTTATTCGAATGAACCGCACTAACAGAGCAATTGCACCAGGGTTCGTCCAATGATTATAAAGGGAGCATTCAATTATTATTGTGTTGCTTGCTGGAGTTTTGTTCTCATACTGCACATCACACGCCAAAACAATTCTACACCACAGACTTTTTCTTCATTGCACAATTTTATAACTGTCTGATGCCTTTTTCTACCCTCCAGGAGATAATCAGTGTTGATCATCAGCTGTTATTAAGCAATTAGCAATGTCTAATAGTGTAGATTATTACTTTTACTGGCAGATAATACTGATGTATGATACACCGGCGCATCGCTAATAAGGACCAATTATTTCCACAGACACAAGTGAGAAAAAAAAAGTGGAGTACATTTAGAATACGATTTAACCTTCAAAATTGTGGTAAATGTGATCAGGCCTTTATAGCTTTTGTGTTGTTGCTCCCCAACATAGCCATATTTTACACTTCTCTTCATGTCGGCTGTTACCAGGGGTGGAAATGGGGGGTAACGCGGGGGGACGGCGTCCGGGGAGTGAATTTCGAGGGGGGGCGGCGTTCCAGTTCAAATTGGTTTGATTTTTTTTTTTTTTGCGAAATGAATGGATTTTTGTATTTATTCACTCAATAGCCTACGAAAACGAAACGAATTCAGCACAAAAACATAGCGCAATAAAATTGCATGATTAATCAAAAAAAAAAAAAAAATCGCGATCCAGCACGCACCGGCCCAATTCTGTACCATAGCCTCGCTTTGTCTTGCGTACCGGCACTTCTCACATGTTACCAGTACTCTAACCACCACACCGAAACATAGAATCAGGCAATTAATTAATTGTATACATCGCTTTTGGAGCTTTTATAAGCATGAGTGACGCGCCGCTCGCGAATCACCGTAGCCGCGTTCACCAGCACGCTCCAAAAGTATAAGATTTGCACGAGCCTTTCCTATGATAAAATGTGAAACCCATTTGAATTCTATTGAGAATGTAGTAAAACACTATGGAGAAAGTCAAACATGATCTAAAAACAGCCACTAAAAAGAGAGGAAAACATGATGATGATCCTGCAAGCTTTTTAAACTTCTCATGACCACATTTACTAGAACTGATCACATTCTGTTGTATTTATTGTGTTACATTTTAACTAACTTGTTGAAGAATTTATAATATATAATCTATTTAAGGAATAGATTTAAAAAAAAGAAAGTTAACATTGCCCTAAGCATGCCATGAGGAGCCATCAGTGGTCTAGCTGTAAATATCCTTATTATAACAAATGCTATGGTTAAACAATTACAAGAACTACTATTTCATTGGCCAAATTAGAATCAAGAGCTTAAAAGTATGGACCTTCTTGAATTATTGACTAAATATTGGTTTTCCCCATGTGTAAAATGTGTTTGCTAATATGACAGATATGCCTATTAGGAAAAACCTGTCTGTATTCCAAGAATTAACATGTTCAGTATAAGAACATTTTAAATAAAGATAGTTTGACTTCCCATGGCACTTTGTAAACAAGTAATTGTTAACCATAGGCTGTTACTTTATTGCAGTTGTGTTATCAACCAACTTTGCATGTGTGGGCCATTTTGCAAAAATAAAGCAACAAACAAATAAATAAACCCAAACTTCTCGCAACCGAGGGAGACAACCAGTCGCCCCATCTCAAACGGAAGTGAACAAAATAGAGTAAAACACCTTTTGAAAGTAACTTGATACTTCAAGTCAAGTCAAGTCACCTTTATTTATATAGCGCTTGCACATTGTGTCAAAGCAGCTTTACAGTGATGACAGGTAAATAATTTTGGCTGCACAGCAGCTCTTAAAGAAAATGGTGTCATTGTCCAGCTTAAGTAAATTCAGTATTGATTCATTCCGTTGTAAAAATCAATAGTTATTAATGTAGTTTGCATACAATGGTGTCAATGCAGGCAGATCAAAAACATTGTTGAATATCAAGTGTCCCCAACTAAGCAAGCCAGAGGCGACAGCGGCAAGAAACCCAAACTCCAACAAGTGACATCCGGCGACAAACAGGTGACAAACAAAATCTTCCCATCTAGAGTCCCCCCAGTGAATCTCAGCCATTTCCAGCCCTGGCTGTCACTGAAACAGTGTCATGATCAATCCGGTCTCCACTGAACTGAACTAATGTATTAAGTGTACTTTTCCAAACTCTGTACGAACCCTCCCAACAAAAAAAAAAAAAGAAAACAAAAACTGTGAAAACTCACCTGGATACTGTCTGAAGAAACCTTTGGCGCTACCAAAGTACTGCCATATGAGAGAAGGGTCTCTATTAAAGTTGTCCACAAACACCTTATTTAGAGCCTCTGACCAGTACACCCCATTCACTATGGCTGCGTCTGCAATAGAAGACCGAATGAATTAGTCTGTACATTTTTGACAGTGAATCCAGTATTCTGAAATCACAATATACCATAGCATTTTAGTATGAAATCTGCTGTCCAGTCTTGAAGAACATTGTAAAAATTACAGCTGTTATGGAACAACGTTCATGTAATGACTTATGGAGTGTCCTGGACTGAACATGAGAATCCTCTAAAACAATTAGTTCTGGTCCTCAAATATGACATTTGACCAGTATTCGGACTTTTCACCATTTGTATCACTCCACTTGTCTCTGTGCGTTCTAGATCGGCTGTCAGTCTCTGTGTTTGTCACGTTACTTGTTTTTTGTTTGGACTTTTATGTTTAGTTTGATTTAAGTTTCCTGCTTCTGTTTTGTAGGATTTGCAGTTCTTTTGGTTCCTCTCGTTGCTCTCTGATTTGCACGTGTCTTGTCATCTTGTTATTCCTGTGTATATAAGCCACAAACTGCACAAGAAATTGCATACTTCCCTAATGGTAGACAAAAAAAAGTATGTGACACGAAGAGTAATATGTCTGAATTCACAGCACTCAAAAAAGAGTATGCAAAAAGTATCCAGATGACCTTGTCCTTCCGGCGAGATTCTGAAGTGTGCATACGGTGGACACTTTACTATCCCATGAGGCCACGGGAGAGGATTTGTGAAAGAAGGTGAAGCGACACAACTGAAGCTGGTAGGTCACACGATAATGACAGCATGACGAATTTAGTACAACCAGCTTACATTCATATACATACATTCATATTATATAGTACACACTTTTTTATCTGTACTTATTCAAAATAAGTACCTGCTCAAGAAAGTATGTGATTTCAGACGCAGCCCCAGTGCTTGCTGTGTTAGTTTGTCAGTTGTTTCTTGTTTTCTCATATTCCTGCCCTTTGTGTTTCCTGTTTTGTTTATTAAAACTCCTGCGCTTAGTTCCTCGTCTCTGACTGCCTTCCTTGCTCACATGTTACAGTGTTCATGTTGGGGACTTTTCAGCAACTTTAGTGCACTAAACATGGGAAATGCGTACAATAAACTTTTACTATGAAAAAAAGCATCTCTCTTGTTTTTGCATGTGTACATAATTTCTTTGTATGTCAGCCTGACCAAAAGTTGTCACACAATTTGTGTTTTATTGAATTATCACAAATAAAAATATTGACTCCATGAACAACTACACAATATGTTGACAAAATCTTTAATACATTTTAAATAATATTTGAATAAAAGGTAAAGATGTTACTTTTTTACTACTGTATATCTAATTTTATATAAATGACTAATTAGTAGTAACAGTAGTCAATTGTTTTTAGATTTCTACAAGTGAAATTATGAATGTTGATAACAGCATTACAGCTTCTAATCTGGCACTTCTCCACCTGTTCCTGGTACTTTGCACATTTACACATATTTGCCAAATAATTTGCATACAAAATGAATGGAAATGATCATGTCAGGAGTATGACTACAAGTTATAAATCCATTTCTGAGATCCATAATATTTTATATTGTTACTACTACAACTGTGTATTGTGGCACTAATGCTAGTGGGATACAAAGATCTTCAGCATCTTCAAATGTAATTCTTACTTAAATTAAGTTGCAGATATCTTGATTTGAATTATGACTAATAATGCTGTGTTATTAGAGCTATTGATTTGGGAAAGTCCAAACCCACCCCAATCTTTTGCATATATATATATATATATATATATATATATATAGTACAGTTTATATACAGTTTAACTCTGAGATCTTGTCATATTTTATATTTTTTAAACTATAGTGAATAAACTGTATTAATGAATGAAATGTTCAAGGTGTCTGAATAAATTCTGGTTTGACGGTATAAACCTTGAGCATCAAACACATTATTTTGTTGTATGTCATCTTAGAGTGAGTGACGCGTCCAGCGTATGCAATGCTGATCATACCTTTGTTGTACATGTTAGTGGGCACCTGGACGACACTGAGGCTGAGGTTTACAGACAGATTATTGAAATGTTCATTTGGCTGCAGGATGAATTCTCCACCCAGCTCCACACTCTTGCCCTCCTCATCCATCTCATTGATTAACACTGCATTAAAGTACTCGTACTGTAAGGAAAGAGAGAAAGATATGTCAATGGTGAAGTTATAACAAATTAAAACATTGTCTTGATCCAACTCAAAAGAACCTAAGAGAAAACTGTGGAAAGCAGTTGCAGAAATATCTCTTTTGTTGTGGCAGAGCGAACGTACATGTGCGCTGCGATACGTACTGTAGGAGCCATGATACACCCACAGGAATACAGTGTATGAATGTGGCCCATGTTACTGTCTGATCCTACTTTCCCCCAACAGTGTTTTAGTTGAGAACAACTGTGCCCTTAAAGATCATTTTTAGGTGGTTCAATTGTTTATTTACTATTTGTACACCTCCATGCACTGATAACTCTCTCACTTGTAAAGTGGAAGTACAGGCCTGCACTGGTTCTTCAGTCGAATCTGAACAAATATTCTGAGAAGCTCAGGTGCCACTGAATGAAATAAGGCAAGTCATCTGTTCATTTTGGCATGTTATTTTACCCCATTCAACAAAGAGAGAATATGCTTGGAAGACATTATCAGGAAAGATTAAGTTACTTTTCACTGTTATGCTGATGATCCTCAGCTTTACAGTAGTGCGGTGTAAACCTGAATAAGTTGGCAAAACTCAAAAAAATTTAGGTAATCAGTTACATCATTTTTTTTTAAAAGTTTTTAAGTAACCAGAACTGGCATATTTAAATTTTGTACTCATACATTTGAATTGCTCTTAACTTGAAATTTTAAGTAAGTTAATGGAAATTTAGCTAGTTATAACTACTAATTGGTAACACAATGCTTTGATAACATTAGCATAGCATATCAATTGCTGAAAGAGTACAGCAATATAAAACATTTAACATGTACCTGTTCTCAAACTGAGCTCATGCTCCACTCGTCACCATGATGGATATATATATAACGTATATATATATATCAGGGGCATTTCCTCTGAGGCAGTGCCTCCTTAAAAATTAGGATGAGAAAATAATCCATATTACAAAAATAAAACAACGCAAATATTACAAAATGTGACAATAAAAAGTGTATAAGTCAATCGTTTTTCTAAAGGAACACTGTCCAAAAGCGACACCTGCAGGTAAAGTTACAGCGTGAGTCCGCGTCTCTTGTGCCTCCCTTGAGCTCATAGAGAATCAACAGAGCCTCTAAAGCATGCGGTGGGTTTTGTGTATTTTACAATAATTATTAATGTATTTTATTGTATTTTAAATTGGTTACACATTAATTTAACATTGTTAATGTAAAAATACAAAATAGAATTGTGTTTGGTTTCATTTTTTTTCTTTTTTGAAGTAATGTAAAGTAATGTTCATTTAATGAGGAAAATGTGACAACGTTAAGAGTAACGGACATGAATTTACATTTGATTTAGAAAAAATAAATAAACTGTGAGGACATTGTTTGCCTCCTCATTTCAGAACACCACTGCATGCCACTTATATATAGGCCTACACACACACACACACACACACACATATACATATATATACATATATATATATATATATATATATATACACACACACACACACACATATACATTATACACACACACACACACACACACATTATATATATATATATATATATATATATATATATATATTAGGGCTGTCAACATTAACGCGTTAACGCATGCGATTAATTCAAAATCCTAAACGTGTTAAAATAATTTGAAAAAGTTACGGAAACGTGAAATTGTGTCATAACGTAATTTACGTCACGCAGTTAGATGATCTTAAAGGTGCAATATGTACGATTTTTGCAGTAAAATATCCAAAAACCAGTAGGCCAGTGTTATATATTTTGTTCACTTGAGTACTTACAATATCCCAAATGCTCCAACTATTTGTAAATTGTGAGAAATTTGCAATTTTAACCAAGGCTCCGGGACGTGTGAGGAGTCGCCTGTCAATTGCGTCGTACCCGCTTTACCCTCGGTTTCTGGTTTTATTTTGTAGAAACCATGGAAACACCAAAGACGCTTTAATATATTACACATTTTAATAGATAAGGGAACAACTTTTTTGATATATTTATAGACAGAAAACGAATTATTGTTATATAGCTCAACACGTTTAGTCTTATTATTTAAATCTAACGTTAATTTTCTTGATTTTTTGTGAGTACCATGCTTTACCATGCCTCAGAGAAAAACACTATTTTGTCAAGTAGCTAACATAGCATAATCAGATGCAGCTTTATTTTTAGTAACAGTAATACAGAATTTTCTCCATCATACGTTTTTTTTTAATTAATTTCATGCCATTTATCAACACAAGCCATCCAGCATTTAATATGATATTGTAAAATCGATCTATCTTACTGCAGTGTGTAACAGCGTCTCACAGCAGCCGCCGAGCGAACGCACAGAGTAACGTTATAACATCATTTTCAACACTCTCAAATGTATCTAATATGATAAACAGAGCTGTGTTACCTCATACTCATGACTGGAAAAGCGGAAGCGGCGCCGGCGACTGTGTCATAATAAAAGCCCTGCTGCTCGTGAGGCGTGTGTTGCACAATCGCTCCAGCGGCCTCGTTCAGCTCCCACAACACTCGCTCCTGCTCTGCTTCATACTACAGTAACGTTAATAATCGCATCCATGAACATGATTTCTTCCCAAGTCCTATCTCTATTCTTTTGCACTGTCCGTTGAGGTGAAGACCACATGTCCCAAGATTCCGCGCTCAAACTTGGCGTCATCAAGCTACGCCTTTGTTTTGAATAGACCTCTAGCGGACAGAAATCCTACATACTGCACCTTTAAAGTCCATGCTGATTATATTAGAGATGGCAGAGAGAATTATTCATTCCAGTGTCTGTTTCACTTTAAAACACAAACTCTCTGTCATATTGTGTCATTGTATCTGAAGAGTGCGAGCCCTCCCGCACTGCGCTGTTCCTGTCTGAACGGAACGTCGAAACATCCCACCGCTGTAAGGCCAGATGACATGAAAACTGCTCAGTTTCAAACTGAAACTCAGCAGGATAAAGCAAACCAGCTTCTTGCGATGAAAGTTTTGATGGATGAGGATTGCAATCAAAGTAAAGACAATTGCGGTGACGTACAGAAGCATGTGTGAGTCTGTTATATTGATGCGCAAACAAATCATGTATGAGCGCTCTCGACGCGCAATGATCGCACATTGTATTTACGCACAGACACATTTCAGTACATTCACGTTGTTTTCACACACCTTCAGGATAATGTTTGGATTTGTCCTGTGTATGTTGCTGTGTACTTTAGTATATATGCAGGTCAAGGTGGTTGGTTTAGGTTTTTTTGGCATCTCCATGTGGTCCTGTTCAATATCGCAACTTTACTTGTCTAAAATGTAAACAAGCTCTTTGCTGTTGCACATACTATACACTGTGAATTCTCAAAAGTTTTTTTGCTGTGAATTTTTTTTTATGGGTGCTTTGGTGTACATAAATGTATGAATTTTATGAAATCATATAATTTTGTTATTTGGCATCCTTTTTGGAAAGAATTTACCTTGAAAAAAGCTGAAAAATACAGTTTTGTGAAAATCACACTTCAATCTGATGGTTTACTTTGCTGGATATAGGCAATGGTGGCAAAATGGACGTGTTAAACAAGATAAATGGTGTATGCTTAATTTCACGATAAGTGTGCGATTAATCGCGATTAAGGGTGTGTGATTGAAAAAATATATATATATTGACAGCCCTAATACATATATATACACACACATTATATATACATATATAACACTTAAGTTTAGCATTTACTATCCCTTTCAAGTGTCATTGTAAAGCATGCTGGGAAATAGAAATCCTAAAACTCATCTTTCCAGTCAAGCTTACACCTAATTCATCACCTAAACACATGGTTATGCTGTTAGTGTAATGACTGAAACAACCAGGTATAAGTAGACAGACACCAATGACATACAGCTGAGTATAATGGGAATAATGAGTCCAAGACAAGAGATCATGGGAAATGAAGTCCAATAAGGAAAGGCAATAGTCCAGGATGGAGTGCCCTCTGGTGGCTAAGCAGGGCACTCCAGCTAGTGATCATGACAAAAAGTCCATGAAAACAAAACTAAACACACATTGTAACAGTTAGGTCAACCAGAACCATAAACACCTCTCACATAATATAAATCGTAATTGTTATGTAAATGCAATATATGCTAATATGAGTCTGTTAATTTGGTAATTTAAGCCAATGAAGCAATAGACTGATAAATCCAGCTGTGGCCCGGCCAGATGTCCCACAGTTACCGCTATGCACTACAAATGATGACTACCGTCTGTAGCTGCACAAACCAGATAGTGAAGGGAGTTCACACAATCATTTTATGCATCGCTCCAGGAATCTGTGATGGACTTTATTTAGGATGAATTGCTGCTCCAAACTGACAAAAAGACAAATACTTCTATGCCATCGACCACAACCCGATCCTAAGAGGGATTTTTCCACAAGACACTCCATCCACATGCACCTCAGCAGACAATATGATTAGCGGCTACATTGTAGTATAGCACTGTGGCATATGATTCCCATGTTTTTAGGAATTTGGAGCAATGAAATCAATGTTAATACTTCTCCCGTAACTTTGCAACTACATGTCAACTAACTCTCATTAGAGTATTAGTTAAGTAGTAGACTGTTAGTAAACTGTTAGGTTAGTATATTAAGTTTACATGTAGTTGCAATGTTGCTTACAGTCAGTAGAATGTCTGTTGGGGAGCATCAAAATAAAGTGTTAGCAGATATTACAGTTTTTTACAATCGCTAGGACACATTTCTCAATACTTAGGTCACTTTTTCAAAACTCTTCACAGAGTTCTCCTAACCAACCTTCATCTTGGCACAGAGGTTAACTTCACATTCAAAATGCACCAAATCTACCAAAACACTTCATACATGTCTCAAATCAACTCATTCTTCCAGAACACTAGCAAAGGTTTTCACTGAGCAAACACACTTTGTCACTCATAAAACATCGACCTAAAAACACTAACATCAGTTAGCATTATACAATGTTTTCTTTTTTTAAATTTCTTTACAAAACAAGAATGACACTCTCTACTGCTTATAATTCACTGCAGTTTATGTTACATGGTCCATGTTTACATTACAGAACAAAATTATTCCTAAGTTTCCCCTTTTGAATTGATGGTAATAAAATTGAAAGACTAATGCTTGTGTAGGTGTTCAGTTTCATCTAATTGTTTTGATAGTATTTGATTTTTTAGATTCAGAATATATTTCATAACTATATTACTGTAGAAATGTAGCAAATTTCTGTCTTATTCAGTTTTGTATTATGTTATTGTTTTGAACTTAAGTTTAACAGTTTTGAAAACAGTATGTAAGTATGTGCAAACTGGCCTGTACGTACAAAGAGTTTTGGCAGTTGTTGTGTCTGAGTGAGAAAAGAATTCATGAAATTTGAGAGATGTAGTCATTGAATGCATTTTGTGCCAAAGCAATGATAATTGATCCTCAGTTTAGCCCACATAGACTTCTGTTGTGCTCACTGTGTGAAGAGTTTTGCAAAAGTGACCTAAGTATTGAGAAATGTGTCCTAGCGTCTGTAAAAAAAACTGTAAGCATAATACACTAATGAGAGTTAGTTGACATGTAGTTGAAAAGTTACTTAGTAGAATGTCTAAAGTAGACCATCAAAATATAGTGTTACCATTGTAAAGGAAATAAATAAGGGACAGTCTCCTATTTAAGGGAACGGAAGTGCTTGTCCTGTTTGTTTGTGTCTTGAACCCATATAGCTGAAACTGTGACAGTTCTCTTTTTCCCTTAAAAACTGTTAACAAACTGAATTTAGCTAGCTGTGACGGCTTGCACACCAACAGTGCATGGCAAAAGATGTGTAATAAAGACAATTTTATGACATGGTAAAATCTCACTAAACATTTTACACTATACTCTCAAAAATAATCCATCACCAGCAAACTACATACTTTTATTTGAGTAGTAAAAGTATACAAGGTGGGACACATTTCAAGTAATCAGGGTAGGGCAGGAAAAAAGAACAATACACCAATGAACAAGATTTAAAAATGAAAGTAGAAAACACAACCCTGTGGCCTTGCGGGGATATCTAGAAATACACTACACCAAGTGAGAGATTTGGAAATAACTGCACTGAATCCTGAAATCTTCCCAAAAAGGCCTAACATTACAGATAAGGGATGCCAAGCATTTGGGGAATATGGGGACAGAATGTGCTCTCTCAGGTTACACAGATAGAAGAGCAGCGAAATTTGAGAAACGGCAGCGCTATCTGAACACCAGAGAACAGCAGCATGTGCAATGTCTTAAACAGCATTAGAGAAAATGCTTTAAAAACAGATAAAAATACAAACACACACACACATCGCCATGCACCTAAAATCAAGTTAAAATGCCACGTTATGATAAACATTGCTGATAATACATTTACAGATTTTAAACACAAATATGTACTTGCTCTGGCACACACAACCCTTTTGCCCTTCTCCTCTGTCACAGGGTTCATATTTTTAGCACTGCAGTGTACTGGAGGAGCTATTAATAAATCATTCAGCAGTATTATATTTACAGCACTGCTGTCATCTGCTCACTGTACTCTCTTTTCAGCACTGCTGTATTGTCACAAAAGACAAAAGAAATTTCCAATAAATGATCCTGTGTTATAAGATCCTTTACCAATAATTATGACTAGGAAAGCAGAATTTCGATCAGAAGAAGAACTTGAATTTTTTTTTGGCTTTGCCAACATGATCTTATTAGCCTTCGGAGGCTTTAGTACATTAAGTATGGTTAAGGTATTTAACCAAGTTGAATGGCCAATGGCACAGGCCATCTGCTTGGTTGTCTGAAAGGCTAAGTCTGTGGCTCGGCAGAGCTCTTTTATAGCCTCAAGCCCTAAACCCTCACTGTGGTACAAATCTTTAAACAGGACAGCCTGATACGCCTGCAGAACCACCATGGTGCACAAGAATGCACCAGCCTGACCTGCGTTTCTTCCACCCTCGGCATCGCATCAAGCATACAGACCACTGTAGAGAATGTCAATGATGCCTTCATGTGCAAACGAGCAGAGTACGGATTCCTCCACAATTTCAACACCTCAGTGTGGAGATCGGGAAAGAACGGGAAATGGCGGCAGGGACACGGCACTCTAGTTCTGGGTGCACGATCACTTACTTCTCATCTGGCTAATCTAGATTTAATTTGGCCACAGCACCGGTGGCAACTTCAAGCATCTCTACAAAAGTGACAGACTGAAGAAGCTGCTTTGCCGAAGCACCCACCAGCTTATTAGGGGTGTAAATCAGACGGTTCATCACGATACGATACGATATCGACTCTCATAGCCAGCGATACGATATTTGCCGGTACCTCAAAAAATTCTGCAATGCGATTACGATATGATTCGATTCAGGGGTATATCGATTGATATCTCGATATTATGATATTATGTGCCTATTTTGCACAACCAGTTACATTTTTATTACCTCATACCAAAATATATAACAAACAATTATTTTAAAAATTTCTCATCCTGCACCCTGATTGGGACATCCACAAATAAAAATATTCAAGTCACACAGAAGATCAGTAATCTGATGACAGCCTACGACATGACATCAACTATTTTAGGCTTTTGTGCTAAAATCATGCAGTGTCAAAAATCTATTTATGTACAAATAGATACTATAAAATTAAAAGACATTTCTTTTAAATGTATAGCGCAGCTTTTTAATGAGGCAACAACAAATGATAGATAGAACAGAACAAGACTATTTAATATTCTTCGATTGTGCAAAAGTATTATAGTAAAATAGGCTCCAATTCAGAGAGGTGCAAACTGCTTATGCGCATCCCGTGCACAGAATGATGCATTTGAAGCAACATGGAGTCACAGCACGCATGGCTGCACTTCTTGTTGGAAAGTTCAAAACACAAAGGGAAAAGATATTGATGCGTAGTGTATTAGATCTATGCAACAGTTTATTGAGCCTTTCCCTTTAACAGTTTTAAATTTTCAGTTACTGTGTGCGTGAAGAACAATAGTGCTCTCTACTCCAGTGTTTTGATCTGACAGAGACCAGGCAGAAAGTAACACGATTTAGAAATAGCAATAAACTCTAGCAAGATGAAGTCCTTTTATGCAAATCATAGACCTTTATCTATTGAAGCACAAAAATAAGTAAAAGAAGACTCAATTCAGCAGCCTATTTGTACGCTGTCTGCGAAGAGGCATTCTGTGTGTGTGCGCCTCTCTTTCCTGTTATTTCTGCAAGACTTTAAACACGAGCAACTGATAAACTTTTAGTGACGATTCAGCACCCGATCGGACAGATACAGCAATTGTCCCAACTCCCGAGCGTCTTTCACAAGCTCTAAAAGGTAGTTTAAACGAGAATGCACGCATTGGCAATAATGCATAAACTGACATGTGGAGAAAATGTGGAGAGTGTGGGAACAAAGGTCTCTGAGAGGAGGTCTCAGGCTGTAAGTATACATATGGGTGTACAAAGTGTCTGATGCTTGTAAAGTGACTGTGGCGCAGGGAAGAATATGCTGACAGGCTCAGGGAATTGAGTCAGCAGTCTGAGAGGGACCATTCAGCAGAAACTTCAGTTTAAATAGGTTAAAACTCCACTGGGCTGGTCCTCAGATGCCCAGTCCTCAGTGTTTTCATGCATCTGAGAGATGTTTCTGTAGTCCTGATGTCTTAACTTAGTTCACATTAACAGGGGTGTGAACATTCAATGAAAGGGAATCTTTCTGATGCTGTGGGCACCATGTGATTGTGTCACTTTTAAACCACTTGAGTTGTATGGATCAGTTTCTACTACCTTCATGTCCTATTTGGAATTCAAAATGTTGGACCCCATTGACTATTATTGTGTGAACAAAAACAAAGGAAAGATTCTTCAAATATCTTCTTGTGTGTTCCACGGAAAAAGAATATTATAATATAAAATCATATTTTGAACTGGCATGCGGGTGAGAACAAGATGACAGAACTTTTATTGTTGGGTGAACTATCACTTTAAGGCATTTTAGAAGTGCTTGAAGTAATTTAAGAGGGATTTATAATGTATCAAATACATCCATTACAGAAATGAGATTTTCTTAGGCAGCATAAATGTCATACGGCGAAAGAGATGCAGGCAGAGAGCAGATTATGTGCTGAATTTCCACTGGTGTGTTTAATCTGCGTTATTTTTTATGGCAGGTAGAGACTGTCGATGTACACACATTTTAACAACCTCAACTATATTTTGACACAACTGACATTTAATAGCACCTAAGGTTTTACTTAATAGGGCTTCCAACTTCAGAGGAGGAAATTAAAGGACATCTTTTTCTCCATTGCCATACCACATATTTCATTTCAGATTGAAGTAAGCCTTTGACAGCAGGTGACAACTTACCCTATTATTGTAAACAAAAACAAAATGCTACACACACAGTGTATGCCTGAAGCTATGTTATAAATTTATGAAACTTAGCCAAATCGATTTGCTCTGGAGCAAATAATAGATTAATAAGAACAAAGATTGCCTGTTTGATATACCCCAAATGAATTATACCTCATGTTTAAACACTACACTGTAAAAAATGAATGTGATTTTAACAGTAAAATATTGTAAAAACGTTACGGAAAAAAAATTGTAAATAGGTTAACAGCAAGTTCCAGTACTATATACAGGGAAAAACTGTAAAAGCTCTTACCAGACATTTTATGTAATTTTCACAGTAAAATGCTGTAAATTTTACAATTTTTAGAAGTAAAAAAGAACAAATCAATGTATAATTTACAGTCAAAAACTGTAAACTGATATTCCCACAATTCCCTGTGTGACACTCCATATTTGAAAGTATTTTGTTTAAAAAAATCATGTTTCTTTATAGTTTTTGTTATCAGTTATGTACATTAGGGTTTTATGTTATATCTTCTGTTGTTTAATGAATGTTTATTGCATTATGTAAGTGTTGTGGCTTACCATGATGGTGTTTTGCGTTTGCGTGAATGACTCTTTGCACCCTCTTTACATTAGTATATACTTCAGCCAGTGGAAAAGCTATTTGTGATGAACTCTGATTCTTCATGTGGCTTTCTCTTTTACCACCTGCATTATTATGGTGGTTGTCAGTATATGTTAAAGGTATAAAACAGATTTTAGTAGTAGTGTGCATTGTTGAATTTACTTGTTTACATTCAAATTTTCTTGTTTGTAAATGACAGTTTTATATTGTAAAATTGACAGTTTGTTCTGTAAATGTGTTTACAGTTTTTCTGTATTTTTTACAAAATTATTCTGGCAACCACAGCTGCCAAAATTATTTTGTAAAAACTACGGAATATTTTTTACAGTGTACATAAGAGCCAGCGGCAAATTACCAAAGAACTGGCCAAGATGAAGCTGTTCTCTGTGGGTACACGAGCACTGAACGGCCGTACTGGAGATCACATCTCCGAAAACATCTAACAAGTTGTTAAATAGGCGCTGTTAGAAGTTGCATATTTGAGGTCTAAATAACTACATTCTTGCCTAAAAAAAAAAACTCTTAAAACTACATTCTGTGACACAACAACAGTACGTCATGACACTCGCTGTGAGAAATGCTGCAAGCAGAGTGATACAAACGGTGAAACGGTTCTTGTGGTGATACTGGTAGAATATCTCATGGCTGGAAAAGCCAATCAGATTCGAGAACCAGAATGAACTGTTGTATATATATATATATATATATATATATATATATATATATATATATATATATGAATAGACTGTCTGCTTAATATCTGCTAACACTTTATTTTGATTCTCCCCAAAATTCTACTGAATAACCTGAACCCTAACAGTCTACTAATACTCAGATAATACTCTAAAGAGAGATAGCTGACATGTAGGTGCAATGTTACTTATAGTTTTATGGGCATGTTTGCATCTTAGCCTGATCTACATAATTCCTTTAGTGAATTGGGTGATGGGTGCTTAAATCAGCTCCTTCTAGTTAATCTGCCCTTTCCTCTGGCAGCCATGAGTAAAATCTTAGGCACTATTAAGTGTCAGTTGTGTCAATATTTTTGATGGTGTTACAAACATGTAGACGAATGCTGGTATATGCTGCTCATGGGTAGCTCAACACAGTCTCTGGTCTCCACCTGCCAACACAAGTAAGGCAGATTAAACACACCAGTGGGAATTCAGTACTTAAGCTGCTCTCTGCCGTCGTATGACATTTACTACGCCCATGAAAATCTCATTTCTGTAATTGTGCAGTATGGAGGCACAGAATTAAGCCCTGAGAAAATCCCCAGCAAGAGCAACGATTTACTCAGAAACCTTTCTAGCATAAATATGTACAGATGAGGAGAAAAAGGGAAGAGGGAACCAGATTTTTACATCTTCTGAGTGGCATTTGCCCATGCAAAACTTACCCCAATGCTTAGGAGTTGGTGTTTACTAGGGTGTTGCTGGGCAATTTCTAAGGATCTGCTATGGCATTTCTACATGGGTGTGATTGCTAGGGCGTTGTCTAGGTGGCTGTTAGTGCATTTATATGGTGTTCTGGTTGGTTACTACTGTAGGACATTGCTCATCACTCATTAAAGTAACAGCTCATCTCTCCTCAACAAACTGCATGATTTGAGGGTATCATTCATGTCCTTAACACAAATGGTGTAAAGTGACAAGTTAAAGTTTAGCAATAAATCAGTAACCCTTCTGACCACAAGATTCTCTGGTTAGCTGTATTACTCCATTGCTACAGGCTAAATGGCTTTGACGTTGGCCTTCAGGACTCCCAGCTAACAAAAATATGTTCTTAGAATCTTTTGCTAACAAGATTGTTGTTTTTAGAATTTCTAAAATGTTTAAAGAATGTTTTTTCTTGGTTTATGTGAACGTTAGAGGAACATTCCATTCTATCATTTTGAAAATGTTATGAAAACGTTATTTCGGAATGTTTTCTGAACATTCAAAACATCCAGCTTTTTAAATATTTTAAGAACGTTTTTTACTTGGTTATGCAAAAATCCTCCAAACATTCCCCTGGGAACATTGCTTCTACTCATCCATCCTTATCTATATATAAGCAGTGTGGAGATAAAACAGATAACATGTAAGCAGTTAATTTCTTACAGCCACAGGTATGGATTTCAAATTGACAACATTTTTAAGTACCAAAAACTGTGTTGAGACACATTTTTTCCAGGGTTTTTACATTTTTCCAGAATATAAAAGTGCATTAAATATTTGGATTACAAGATTGACATTTTACTGTAGTAGTACACTAAAGTGTGTAAGAGCCTCTGGGTAGTACACAGTACAAAATATGAAATCTTAAAGAGCAAAGCTTACATTTTCGTAACCAAAAACACAAGGGAAAAAAGAAAACAAGCACAAACATACAACTAGACAGCACACGTCAATTCTAACAAGACGTAGAAAAAAAACATTGTGTTCTGTATATATGAACTGTTTCATATGGAGTTTCAAACTGACATTTTACAGAATGCTTTGTGACACTTCAGGCTGGTTCTGTAAGTCCTGTAAAGAAGTCAGTGTATTATAGCTGCTTGCCTGTATATTTCATATACAACTTGCATTCATTGTTTGTTCCTTATGCATGAGTCTTGACTTCATGTTCTCTTCAATTCTCTTTAATGATCAAACAAGTAGTAACAATTAAAAAATGTTAGATGAACGTCCAACTAAAATATTAAAAAAATTACCTTCCATGAACGCTGTATAAATATTGTTTTTGTGCTAACGTTTTGAGAAAATTATTAATGCCCAGATAACTTTGAACAAACGTTCTATTAACGTTACTGGAAGAGCATTTGTTCATAACTTGAGAGAACCTTGTCAGAATGTTAGCCAAAGTTCTGAGAACGTTCCCTGTTAGCTGAGAATCTGCTAAATGCGACTATAAGGCATGAAGTTATAGTTTATATAGTTTAAAGTTATATAGTTTATATAGTTATTATAAACATTATAACATCATGATTTTCTGTAAAGCTGCTTAGAAACAATGTGTGTAAAGCGCTATACAAAAAGACCTGACTTTTATAAATAACACTCTGGACATTTAATTTAAAAAACATTTAGCAAATATTATTAACATCATAAAGAAGTTCCGATAATGTTGTTCTAAGACAGTTTTCTTTCGATGTTATGAGAATGTTGATCAAGTAAAAATAACATTGTAAGGACAACGTTGGCTTCTCAACATTACAAGAACGTATATTAATTATAAATAACATTCTAAGAACGTTTCATAAACATTATTTTAAGAACATTTTGTCCTAACGTTTACATAACTTTCCCTGTTAGCTGCCTAAATACAATTTTACAAGTCTATAGTTGTGTCCCAAATGATGCACTATACACTATGCACTCTATCGTTTAGTGTATGAACTTTATAAGGTTATTTTGTCATTCAACTGATTGACCGTCTCTATATGCTCCGTAATCAAAGCTGCGACTCTTGAGTGCATGAAGTATCCAACATTCCAAACAATTTTAAGTGCACCTTTCCTTTTTGTTGTTTTTTGTTGGCTTTATTCCCTGTCACACATTTTAGTAATCATCATAAATTATCATAAAGTATCATTCTAAAGCTTAAACACACAAAGTTCATCCTGTGAAAAAGCATTTTGAAATTGGTCATTGCGTTACCATGGAAGCGGTACTTTAAAAACTTCTACTGGCTACATTTTTGTGATTTCAAATTCAAACAAACTTGATTAGACATAATGCTTTGATTTGAATCTAGCAATTTTAGAGTCCAAATTATTTTGTTAAAATTATATGGTAACACTTTACAATAAGGTTCATTAGTTAAACATTAGTTAATGTATTAACTAACATGAACTAACCATGAGCGATACATTTGTTACTGTATTTACTAATCTTCGTTAACATTAGTTAATGAAAATACAGTTGTTCATTGTTTGTTCATGTTAGTTCACAGTGCATTAACTAATGTTAACAAGATTTTAATAATGTATTAGTAAATGCTGAAATTAACATTAACAAAGATTAATAAATTCTGTATAAGTGCATTATTAGTTCATGTTAACTAATGTAGTTAACTAACGTTAACTAATGAACCTTATTGTAAAGTATATATATATATATATAAAATAGTTCTATGTTAAAAAAGGGGGGTGATAGTTTAATATGATAGTTTCGTCCTTACATCTTCTATAATACAATATATTGACAGGTTAAATGATTTAAAGGAATAAAGAAAAATAATTGTAAAACAAAGAACATTTCTTGTAAAGTAATGCATTTTGCAACTATTTGCAAAAAAAAAGAAAAGAAAAAAGAAATGCACTCATTCACTCTTAATACCCCTAATGTGCCAAAATGTCTCTCTGTTTTTTGTCTCGTCACATTCAAAATTTTATTTTTAACAAACATTAAAGTGGATTAGTTCACAAATGATTCACTATGGTAAAAGTGTTTTGAGGTCATAATATAGTATTGTGCAAGGAACCACATTTATTAATCAGTAATCTGAGGCTCTTATGATAAATTGTTTGTGAAGTTCCTCATTTGTAAGTCACTTTGGATAAAAGAGCCTGTTAAATAAATAAATGTAAATGTAAATATGCTCAGAAATGATTTAGCAAATGAGAGACTGAAAAGAGTGACAGAACAAAAAGGGGAAAAAAAACAAGATGTGGCAGAAAATACTGCTCACCTCTAACCCTCACTGGATAACATATAGTTTCCATGCAGCTCTGTCTGTGAAATCACATGCGTATAATCAGCTCTCTGCTGTATGTCATTTTCCTGCATGGTTATTTCCACGAGGATTGGCGGCATCAGACAGCGAGAGCGCTGGAACAGATTATGAAGCTGAGGAAGTGCTCTGCTATGAGCAGATAAGAAAACACTCAGTGCCAGCCAGAAACCTGACAAACAGCCCAAACCAGGAGAGACCGTCTCTGACGAGGATTCACCCTTCAGCAGCCTTCAGTGTTTATTTATTTATTTCTTGCTTCTAATGTTTGACTTCACCATATCATCACTACAGGCTAAATCAGAGCAGGAAGGTTTCAATGTAAAGCGGCACCACCGGCTTCATATTCACGGTTAATAAAACCTCACCACAACTGCACGTCTGAAGTCAGTGAGTCCAGAGCAGAGCTAATTTAAGATATTGTGCCTATAAGACAGTTTGGAGACTTTGTCCTTTTAGGGTGTGTTCACACTGGGGAGGTTTGGTTGGATTAAAATGAACTCTGGTTAGATTGCTCTTTTAGCACGGTTCATTTGAATAAGTGTAAACGCTGCCATCTGAACCCTGGTGCCACCAAACAAGTCTTTTGTTTTGCCCCTCTGACCTCACACAGTTGTTTCTGTCAAAGAAAAAGTAACGTCTTCTGTCAGCGCATGTGCAATGCTGTCGATGATACCGCAGTAAACAACATCTGATTTCAGTGTCCGGCTTTAGACTACAGGAGTTTTATGGTGATTTATCATTGATTTACCCCTCTCGACAATCTGAGAAAAAAATATTGTCCAGGACCTTGGTTGGGTATGATGTTCAACCCAAATTATCTGGTAATGTGAGGCGTTTACAGATCTCCACAGACACATCAGGGCCACCCTGATATTATCAAACATGTCTGATATTTAGGATTTTAAATTGGGATGATTATGACCAGTGGCCTAACTTTGTTTTAAAAAGTGGGTGGGACAGGAATGTGTGTAGAAGGGAGGGGGTATTGTAATTGTATCTTTACAATAATAAATGCACAAAATTTATTGACACAGACCTCATGTTTAATATGATAGTTTCGTCCTTACATCTTCTATAATACTAAATATAATTCTATAATATAATCAGCCAATAAATACGTGGATCTGCATTTGATACCAGATTGTCTTGATAGACTAGTGGTGGGTTTTTTGTTTAGCGGACCAGAGGTTCTGGGTTCTAATCCGCCCTTATTTTATTTTTTTCTTATTAAAAACAAAGATGTTCATCAGTGATTGTAATTCAAGAGTAGGGACACATTTATGTGCATTTTGTTTTGTGATTTCACCGAAACAAATAGAGAGTCTCAGCAACAGCATTAAGTGACAGATTGAAGCGCTCGTCCGTGTGAAGACTGCACTGTACACGAGCGGCAGGAGAACACGGTTGCGCCACTGATAACAGCGGCAACGAGCACTCAACATGATTTCAAAAACAACACATCCCAGCGCCAGATCGCCTCTTATTTAACACAAACGAATCAACTAGAGATATTTCTTTTGTATTAGATATCCGTGCCGCGAGATGTTTCAAAAAGTGGTGGGGACAATATCGACCCTGGCAAAAAGTGGTGGGGACAAATTACGCCTATGATTATGACTATGATTACGTCAGTACTTTTACAATAGCCAATGAGAGACAAACCTAAAAGGAGACGGAGGTGAATGGGAGAACTTTTGAAACAGCGACCGTGAAACAAGCTGCCGTACAGTAGGGGTCTGTTGGACAGCGAAGATGGAGGAACAGCTTGTGGAAGTGTGGCAACAACACCACTGTCTGACAATGTCTATTTTGTATATATCTGCTTCCGAATGAGATCACATGAGGTGCTCCTTCTAGCATGATAATCTTACAGTATCATATAATATCTAACACAAACATGACGGTTCGGTACGTACCTTGGTATCGAAGTCACGGTTCGGTACGGGTTCGGTACGGGTTCGGTACAGTGGGGGGAGAAAACTAAACATAAAATTACTTATTTTTTCTTCTTTTTTATTAAACAGTTGAAAGTTGTTTAACAGTAATCATTAACAGTAATTAACAAATTCTTAAGGATAAAAAAATTTATCTCAGCTAATGCTGTAAACTATATATGGAGCACATTACTATAATATTAAAGGTTACAATTAACAACAGAGCCCAAACTATTAAATTCATTTGCTGTTTATTTTTAGATATAATATTTTTTAATAGAATTTATATATATATATATATATATATATATATATATATATATAGCACTCAAAAAAAAAAAAAAAAGTAAATTGCACATAAGGCAGGTTTTGCATTAAAGGGGTCATATAATGCCACTATTACAAGATGAAAAATAAGTCTCTGGTGTCCCCAGAGTGTGTCTGTGAAGTTTTAGCTCAAAATTTTAGCCCCTGCCCCTTTGATCGCAAAAGTGAAAGTGCCCTTTGCGTTCGCATCGCGGCATGTTATAAAACATCTCGGTGCCCCCGCATTCCCATTTCTGCCCCCAGGAACTCGATTTCTGTGCATACTGAGTGTCAGGATCCCAAAATTTACCAATTCTTCCTGCTGATGCTTCACGTCTTATTGCCTGCATCCACTTTTGTCTCCTTAAAGGCTGGCTTTTACGGTTCGGTAGCTTATAAAAAGCTAGCTTGTTTGCTGTACACTTGTCACACAGCAGCTTTAAGGCATTGTTCTGTTTTTTGTTATAAGTCAGAAATGACAAGGACCCAGGTGAAAAAACAGTACACTTCTATAATGTACTTAAAGTGCTCTATTTTCGCGCACTAATTTTGTACTTAATATACTAAAAATTGTTCTTTAGTACTTCTTAAGATAATCTTAAGAACATCTAAGTGTACTCAACTGTGTCTCTATTTTGAGACACCATGAAATATGAACTAAAATGTGCTTTTATCTCTGTATTTAAAAAATATATTTAGTTACAACTTGTAGTACACTATGGGTTCAAATGTACTATAAGTGGTAACTAAATACATTTTTTAAATACAGAGATAATATATTAAAAGCCCATTTTAGTTCATATTTCATGCTGTCTCAAAATAGCACAGTTGAATACATTTAGATGTTCTTAAGATTATCAAGAGTCCGAGCTACCACCACAACAGATAGAGAAATATATGTGACGCAGACAGGGCTTGACATTAACACCCACCAACCCGCCAAATGCGGGTAGATTTCAGCTGTGGCGGGTAAGACAGCCACTCCCACTAGCCACTTTGGCGGGTTGAATATAATTTCAGCCTACAGCCTAATCAAAGGTAGCCAAGCTCCTCTTAGCACAAAATTACAATTCAATCACAATTCATTATCGATTAACTTGCAGTTAGTGAAGGCGGGATCAGCGGAATCGCGTTGAATGACACACAACAGAAGCGCTCTCTCGCGCGCGCGATCAGATCTCCTTGCGTCTAAATATAGTCACATAAACGCACACTGATGTCAAAATGTCCATCGTGTTGAGTAGGCTATCGTGTGAATACAGTCGGTTATGGCTTAAGTGTACGTAAACAGGTTGGTAAAAACTGGATATGTGTCAGTATATTACATACATGCATTCAGCAGCCCAATTAAATACCTGTCTGTCTGTTAATCAAACAACAAAAGATGTTAAATAAATGTTAAATAAACCTACTGTATCTGAAAAAAAAAAAAAAAAAAAAAAAACGAATTTAGGCTATTTAATTTTGTATTTGTAATTTGCTAATTTGCTTCTTTGTTCTTTTTATATAGCCTAACAAAAATAACTTGTACAATTATAAAATGTATATTATGGTCATATTACACACCCCTTGCCCACCCGTACATACCCGCTGATATACCATGTAGGCCTAGTCTTGATTTTGGTGGACAATCTGCATTTGAAAGTTTTAAAGGGTTTTAAATCGAGCTAATCAAGTAAAATGACTACTAGCCACAGTGGCAGGTGAGCAAAAAAGTTAATGTCAAGCCCTGGACGCAGATATTATAAAACCATTCAAATACAACAAAAAAATCTTTATTTATTATATCAGTAGGTTAAAAGACTTGAGTCGTTTTTAAAACATTCACGACTCTTTTGTGTCGAGTCGAGTCAAGTCAGAAGTCATTTCAGGTCGAGTCCGAGTCTGAAGTCTGTTAAAATGCGACTCATCTCTGATAATTATTAAATGATAGAAGTTTGGAAAATCCAGGACTCTTCCTAGAGTTGACCACCAGCCAAACTGAGCAGAGAAGAGCCTTGGAAAGAGAGCTGACCAAGAAGCTGATGGTCACTCTGGTCGAGCTCTATAGAGATCATGTGTGGAGATGAGAGAAACTTAAAGAAGCACAACCATCACTGAGCGACCAGACAGAAGCCTCAGTGCAAGATACACAAGGTGTTTTTTTTTCATGCATGCTTTTATGGACTCTCAGATTCTCTGGTCTGATGAACCTCAATTTAGGTCCCTACGGTGACACGAGTCCCCATGAGTCTGTGTGCATTCAAGTCCCCACCGGGATAGAAAAACATGTACACACACACACACACACAGTGTTGCACAGAGCTCATGTGAAGTCTGAGACCACCTGAGGCTTTCACTTTGGAAAAAATAAATGGCTTTTTATGGTAGCTTAACCTTCAACCTTTACATGAGCAATGACAGAGAGTGTCTCAGTAATGGATGCCCTAGTGCAGTGCGTTCAGAGAATGATAAACAATTAAAGTTCCACATTTATGCTTCATTTAAATTGCTTTGCACAATCCATTTGATTATGAGATTTAGGCACAAACAAACATTACACAGTATATGTTTAACATTCATATGTGTGATTGAGGTAAGGTCATATAATTGATGGTAAGATCAACAGAAGTTTCAATACTACACAGTTACAGCTGAACATCACCCGTTAAGTGCCGCTGCCCTGATGAAGAGATGCAGTTACCATGGTAACTCCTGTTGTTTCTCACCTGTAGGTCAGGATCCTCCTCATGATTCAGGTGGGCTTCCTCTGCTGCTTCCACCAACCGCTGGAGGGCAAGACAGATGGATGTGACCTTTTTTAATGGGTTTTGTTTGTTTTCTCTCTAGCATTTATTTAGTGCTTCCTGTTCACACTCACAAACAACACATGCACATGTACTGCAGTCGATCCCTCTGTAAAATAATGGAGAAGACTAATCTATTTTCTCTTACAAATATCTTTGCATTACAAATGAAAAAAAACAAACAAAACAAAAACAACTTAATTCCAGGGCAGGGCGATATATTGGCTTATGGTGAAATATCAAAAATGATTTTGCAGATGATGCAGTGATTTTAATTTGGCCACTAAGTTTGTTATTATAGAGACGCTTTACAGTAAAATATTCTCATTTACACTTAAGGAGTTTGGGAAGTTCTCTTAAAAATAATGGTTCTTTATCTGCATCTTTGATTCTATAAAGAAACTTTAACATCCATGGAATCTTTACATTCCATGAAAGGTTCTTTTTAGTGGAAATTTTAGATTTATAAAATGTTCTTCACACTAAGAAAAAAAAAATTAAGAACTGTTCACTAAAAGGTTCTTTGGTTATATGGTGTGTATCAAATCATAAAATATATTTTTTTATTTAGTGAAAAACTGTGGTAAACAGCTTGATTTTTTTTTTTTTTTTTTTGATATTTACTGTATTTTATATCTGTATTCTAACTAGCAACAGTGTTGGAATAGTTGAAATGATTCTGCTCTTTTTGTCTGTACTACTGCCTGACAGTTCCTCCATTCATTGTCCACGTTTTTGCACACCAGTCTAATATTGTGGTTCCTGATCTGAATAACCTGCACCGAAGACCAAATGTTATGCTGATCAAGTATGATGAAGAGTGTATGTGAGAATAGCCCTATAATACAGACTCTCTCTCTCTCTCTCTCTCTCTCTCTCTCTCTCTCTCTCTCTCTCTCTCTCACTCACCTTTATGGCTTCAGCCTTCTTGTGGAACATCTGCTCCATTTTTTTAGCAAGTCTCTTCACCAGTTTGATTCCATCAATCTCCTCCACGCTGACCGACTGCTCAAACTCCTTGTACTTCTATAGAAACAAAGACATTTGACAATGACAATTATAAAACAAATAATTTCAGTCATTGTTGCTCATTGGCCATTCTATTCACAAAACAGCATGTTTTGCTGCAGGGCTGAATTCACATATGTGAATTGTGCTATATGAGGCTGCCAACTTTGACTCATACGCGTTTTCTATTCATTTATATTTGAGACTTTCTGGTTCTTCGGGTATTTGTTTAGTTTTTGGTTTGCGAAAGTGTCACACCACGTCCTAACCAGACGTGATGCTGGTGCACACAATAAATGCATCTTTTCCATATTAATCAGAGTTTTTGTCCTGGAATCCAGTCATTTCAAAAGGAATCCAAAAATCAACAATTTCATGTGAGAGCGAAAGATTTCCCCACACAGATTTCGCAACAGGTACAAGTTGAGCATTTTCATTCGCCGCGTTGGCCAACAGAAGGCTGCATAGTTTGAAATGACTTCTATGTGAACTGTGCTTCATACATTACTACACTATTGGCAATACACAAGAGACATTTTTGCCCACAAAATTTCAATGATATTTCAATGATCATTAATTGTCATTTGCACTGAAATGGCAATTGCACTTTTTTATAAAGATTTTAATAGCTTTTTGCACTTCTGGTTAGATCTGAATTTCACTCTGTACAATGCAGAACAATAACAAATATTGAATCTAACTAATCTAATGATTTTTTTTTTTATTATTTAAAATTGTATCTATTCTGTATCTGTTTAATCTGATGAGCAGTGTTTAGTTTGTTTGTTTACTGTAAGGACAGCGAAGGAAGGAGAAGTCAGAAGCTTATGTGGGGATGAAACTGAATCTAATCCTTTTCCTGGTCCCAAAACTTCACTCTGAAAGCCCTTCAATCCACTCCACTACACTCGAGGCCAAACATTATCTCAAAGGCTAGAGACGTGGCTCATCACTCAACTAGCCAAGCATCTCTGTCTCTGTCTGTGTGTGTGTGTGTGTGTGTGTGTGTGTGTGTGTGTGTGTGTGTGTGTGTGTGTGTGTGTGTGTGTGTGTGTGTGTCCTCCCAGCTAACAGGGAACATTCTCAGAACTTTGGCTAACATTTTCTCAGTTATGAACAAACATTGTTCTAGTACAGCAAGGAGAATGAGCTTTCCGCTTCTGCTTCTCATTCGTCACCCCTCTAGTCTATACTTGGAGGTGATAGTGTGGACCATGCTAACACGATTTCATCAAGCAATCCACTCTCTGTCGTTCGTTGGAACTACAGTTGTGCTCAGAATTATTGGCACCCTTGGTAAATATGAACAAAGAAGCTTGTAAAAAATAAATCTGCATTGTTAATCATTTTGATTGTTTATTAAAAAAAAAAAAAAAAAATCATAAAAAAACTAACCTTTCATTGAAGTAAAAGAACTGAAAATGTAGGGAAAATCTCTTTATGAAATAAATGTTTTTCTCCAAAACACGTTGGCCACAATTATTGGCCCCCTTTTATTCAATACTTTTTGCAACCTCCTTTTGCCAAGATAACAGCTCTGAGTCTTCACCTATAATGCCTGATGAGTTTGGAGAACACCTGACAAGAGATCAGAGATCATTCCTTCATGCAGAATCTCTCCAGATCCTTCAGATTCCAGCTCCATGTTGGTGCTTCTTCAGTTCACTCCACTCATTTTCTTTAGGCTTCAGGTCAGGGGACTGGGATGGTCATGGCAGAAACTTCATTTTGTGCTCAGTGACACATTTTTGTGTTGGTTTTGATGTTTGTTTTGGATCATTGTCCTGATGGAAGATCCAATCACGGCCCATTATAAGATTTCTAGCAGAAGCGGTCAGGTTTTGAGTTTTTATCTGTTGGTATTTGATAGAATCCATGATGCCATGTATCTGAACAAGATGTCCAGGACCTCCAGCAGAAAAATAGGCCCACAACATTAAAGATCCAGCAGTGTATTTAACTGTGGGCATGGGGTACTTTTTATCCATGTGTGCACCAAACCCATCTGGTGGGTTTGCTGCCAAAAAGCTCTTTATTAGTTTCATCTGACCATAGAAACCGGTACCGTTTGAAGTTCCAGTCCTGTCTGACAACTGAATATGCTGGAGATTGTTTCTGGATGAGAGCAGAGGATTTTTCTTGAAACCCTCCCGAACATCTTGTGGGGATGTAAGTGCTGTTTGATAATTTTTTTTTTTAGGCTTTCTGAGACTCAAGGCTCAACTAATCTCTGCAGTTCTCCAGCTGTGATCCTTGGAGAGTCTTTGACCACTCAAACTCTCCTCCTCACCGTGAATTAGGGCGATTTAGACACACGTCCTCTTCCAGGCAGATTTGTAACATCTTTAGTTGATTGAAACGTCTTAATTATTGTCCTGATGGTGGAAATGGGGATTTTCAATGCTTTAGCTATTTTCTTACAGCCACTTTCTATTTTGTGAAGCTCAACAATCTTTTGCTGCACATCAGAACTATATTCTTTGGTTTTACTCATTGTGATTAATGATTAGGGGAATTTGGTCTTTGTGTTTCCTCATGTTTATACTCCTGTAGAACAGGGAATCGTGGCTGGACAATTTCATGTTCATGATCACCCTGGTGTGCTAAAAAATGTAAATATGAATAGGAATATACTTCAGAGATATTTTACTCATAAATTCTAGGGGTGCTAATAATTGTGGCCAACATGTTTTGGAGAAAAACATTTATTTCCTAATGTGATTTTCCCCCCACTTTCAATTCTTTTCCTTCAATGAAATGTTAGATTTTTGCTAATTTTATGAATTAAAGATCAAAAAGAGAAACAATGCAGATTTATTTTTTCAGTCATCTTTGATCATATTTACCAAGGGTGTCAATAATTCTGAGCACAACTGTATAGGAATAAGCATTATTGGGTGAAGCACTTCCCTAAAGGGTTCAGTTTTTCGGCCCTCAGAAGAGGTCAGGCAGTTATGCCCTGTGATAAGGGGACAAGATTCCCTCTTGAGGCCACTTCCGGTCCTTAGGATGAGATGCTGAATACTCACTCCCTTGGAATAGGTTGCACACTTGGAGCTGATGGTTTAGGATCTGGGTAGCAGAGCACTAGTCTGCCCCTAATTATTGGTTGGCAGAACCAGAGAATCTGCAATCTACCTAGCCAATTCTGCCCCCGTTGCCTCAGGCTATTTAGTTCTTGGTCACTGGGTGCACTGTATGGCAATGTTTTGGCTACAGCTTAGCTTGCTGAGTAATTTCACAGGACACAGTGAACAGGCATTTGTTCAGTATGGCGTAGTCGGTATTTTGTTCCCATAGCATCAACTCCATGAAGCAGTGTTGAGTTCCACTTCGAAATGGAACTATTGACTTACTTCTCAGTAACATCATTGTTTTGGTCACTTTTACAGAAAGAATCAATTAATCATGGCATCATGCTTTTGCATGATACTGCATGTACAGTGCTAGTAAGATCGACTGATGCAACATAAACAAAAGAATACTGAGCTCAATTTTAATGTATACGCACAAATCAGTGACAGTATGAGAATGGATTTTGCTGTAGAAGGACGCTAGTTCAACTTTTTACTGTTTCCCCTCCAAAGGGGATGTTCCAGCAGAGATGAACAAATGGGAGTAGAAAAAAATTTGCATGAAAGAAGGCATGAAGGAGGCCCTGGAGAAATAGAGTTAATGGCCCATGAAGAGGGTGTGATGGAATCCATTTACCAACAAGCTGGTGTGTTGATGAGGCTTTGGAAACTGCACATAGTCAAACCGTTGACTTTTTAAAAAAAACGGCAATGCATGAGGTGAAAGGTGTTCTAACTGTTCTGGATGGTTCCCAGCTAACAAAAATATGTTCTAAGAATATTATGATAACATTCTCATTATGTTATGAACATTTAAAACAATTTGTTATACAAATGTTAAGGAAACATTCTATTTTATTATTCTGCAAACATTATTAGAATGTTATTTTTGAATGTTCTTTGAACATTCTGAAACAAGTAGTAACATTTCAAATCAAAGGGAGGGAGTTTGAGCCCATCACAATGTTGGAAGATATTGTACAAAAACTGAAACCTACTCTCTGTGCAAATGATGCGATGCCTAATTGTTGTAGCAGACTTTTGAATGTGTATCACTTAGTTTAACACATATGATTATCAAAAGAATGTTCCGAGGGTCATGTCCACAAGATTTTAAGCATGCAGTGGTGACACCTCTGCTGAAGCGATCAAACTTAGCCCTTGGTGATATGAAGAACTAAAGACCAATCTCTGCCATTTGTTTCCAAAATTCTACAAAAAGTTGCAACAATTACTCTCATTTTTAACACTTTACAATAAGGTTCATTAGTTAACATTAGTTAACATGAACTAATAATGAACTGCGCTTACACAGCATTTATTAATATTTGTTAATGTTAATTTCAGCATTTACTAATACATTATTAAAATCTTGTTAACATTAGTTAATGCACTGTGAACTAACATGAACAAACAGTGAACAGCTATTTACATTAACTAATGTTAATGAAGATTAGTACATACAGTAACAAATGTATCGCTCATGGTTAGTTCATGTAAGTTAATACATTAACTAATGTTTAACCAATGAACCTTATTGTAAAGTGTTACCAAAAATTCTATAGTAGAAACGTTTTAGTTGGGGTTATCTGAGTGCAGCCTTTGACATGATTGGTCATAACATCCTCATCTCCTGCCTTGAACATGTGGCAGGTCTAAAAGGTACTGTTTTGAAATAGTTTCAATCTTATCTAAGTGACAGATACTTTTCAGTTAACTATGGAAATTCGACCTTGGGAAAAATATTTCTTCCTTGGGGGGTTCCACAGGGGTCTCTTCTTTTTCCCACACCTTTTTCTTTAGATTTGCTCTCTTTGGGTGGCATTTTTAGAAAGCATGGTGTGTCATTCCACTGTTATGCCAACGACACTCAATTGTACTTACCACTCAGGTGCTCAACTAACTCATTGGATTCACTTTTAGTGTGTCTAAAAGATACAAAAAAATTTATAGATATCATTTTTTTAATGTTAAACAAGAACAAAACAGAGGTCATTGTCTTTGGCTTTTTAATTGATAATAACCTTAAAATGGATAAGCAAATTAACTCTGTGGTCTGGTGCTTGTTTTTATATTTTGCCAAAACCAAACCCTTTCTATCAAGTGCAGACTTTGAAAGAGTTATTGATACCTTCATTTTATCATGGCTAGATTTTGTAACTCTTTATTTTGGCATCTCCGCTGCATCTCTAGCTCGATTACAATCAGTGCAAAATGCTGCCACGAGGCTCCTAAAGAGGGTAAAGAAACACGAATCCATTACTCCAATATTAGCCTCTCTACACTGGCTCCCTGCTCATTTTAGAATTAAATTTAAAATTTTAATGTTTGTGTATAAATCTCTAAATAAGCAGGCTCCCTCGTGTCTTGCAAATCTACTGATCCCATACAACCCCTCCAGACATTGCATTCAGAAAATCGAAAACTCCTCGTAGTGCCCAGGACAAATCGTCTACAAAAAGATGATAGAGCAGTATTAGGGCCAAAAGTGGAATGAGCTGCCTTTATCCATTAGGTCTGCCAAATCTCTACCAGTGTTTAAGAACTCGCTGAAAGCACATTTAGAGTTGGCAGCTTATAACTTTTAATTTCCGTGTTGAATTTGTTGTGTTTGACTTGTCGAGTGTGTTTTACCCAGCTAATAGTGAACATTCCATGAACGATGTATAAATGTTTTTGTGCTTACGTTTTGAGAACATTAAAGACCAGATCACTTTAAAAAACAGAGAACGTTACTGGAAGAATGTCTGTTCATAACATTGAGAGAATCTTGCCACAACGTTAGCTAAAGTTCTGAGAATGTTCACTGTTAGCTGGGTTGCTAGGCTAGACATTTCTCGCTGGTTGCTAATAGGACTGGGTGGTATAATGATATAGAGTCCTGCAGGGATGATGTATTTTTGTAAGCCAAAATGCATAAACAAGTTAGCATTTTAGCAGTTTTCCATCATCCTAAAGTTGTAACAGACAAGACGTTACCTGTTTTATTATTGTATTTAGCTCCTTTATTATTCTTGTTTTCTTAGTGTGTAAATCACTTGTAGTACCACTAGGAGCAGCTTGAGGGCGCTAGTGCCGGGAGGTAACCGGGCATATAAGCTTGGCCACCATAGAATAAGTTAGCTTGTTTGGTAGAGGGAAGCCTTGTGGTTTGAACTCAAGCTATCTTCTTGCTCATTTAAAGTCCTTTGAGAACTCTATGTTTCTGCTCAACTGTAAGTATGGATTGAATTCCTGATGTTGTGTTTGTTAAATAAGATCACTAATGGTAGCTATTTGCTTTCTTTATAGAAAGGACTTTTTTTATGTCACGTGTATGATGAGATGTCTTAATGGTAATTGGAGACCTCGAAGTCCAGTTTAAGTCAAGCTGGTAGCGAGGCTACAGCACATGGCCTTAACTCACACGGTGGGCGACTCAACAAACGACGTTGAACGATTATCTCTCTCGTGGTGGATTATAGGACTTCAAACATTGCATTGCACTCAAATAACCTTGTGGATTTAAAGCTCATTTCATCTTCATCATTTCAACTCATCAAAAGACTGGACTAACGCTAAGTTTACTTCACCTCACTGACTCATTTAAAAGAGACAAAGCTGGCTCTCAAGTTTATTCATTGACTTTGTGACGCATGTAAATAAGCACTTCTGGGGATAATAAAATGGGTTTAAAAGATCATTTGTTTTGTGAAAAGGTTTTATTCAGTACATGTCAAAAATCTGTTGAACCCCTCGGAGTAACATCTAAAAAAAAAGAAAAAAACAAAGGAGGTGTTTTTTTTTTTTTTTTTTTTTTTTTTTTAAATGGGGTTTTTGGTTCAGTGCTTGAAATAAGGTCTGTGGTAGACACAATCTCAATATATTTTTACTTTTTATTCTACGATATAAAATATATCAGTAATACCCGCTTGTGTTTTTTTTTTTTTTTTTTTTTTTTTTTTTTTTTTTTAAATCTTGTAAAATGCAGTTGTTAACAATTGTCTAAATGGGACAACAGAGGTAAACTTATCTACTTACTAGTCACTTTCACAGTCTCTTTGAATTATCACACACGTGCAAACTATTATACCTTGAACTTTTATGGAAAATGTCTTTAAACAAAGACTGAAAGAGCTGTCAGAGACTTAGCGATGGTGACGCTTGAGTCATGTGACTGTAGTGTTGGTGCTGGTGACCGTTTAGATTTTGACTTCTTACGATTGTATTTACACTTCAAAATTCATAAAAGTTGCGTTCATTAGTGAAGATTATTATGATGAACAAAACATGTAAGAATCAAAAGCTTTTGTTAGTCACAGACCTTATTTTCTGCAATAATCCAAAAGCCAAAAAAAATTCTATTGGGTTTTTGTAGAGAGACCCAGGGTGATGCAAACTGATGGCCTGGTCATCCCTACACTACTCTATATATTGTGGTGACTGTATAAAATGTCTATCGTTATAGCAAAATCTCTGTCTTGTATATCGTGGTATGTAAATGTATACGTGTAGCACAGCATTATTGACACTGAAGTGCATGAATGAGACAATAAAGAGTGGTACGTGCTTGATGTTAAGTGTAATAAGTCGTGAAAAAGAACTCAATGCGGTGCTTGCGCTGACTGCGCACAGCTGAAGGTGCCTCAATCTGAAGGAGACTGCAAATTCAGTTCCCTTTCAAAAGCTACACTTAATTCTGCGCTTGATTAGCACTACGGGAACATCTTTTGGAGTGATCAGCTGTGAATATGTGTGCAACACGTCAATGAAATTGACCTAGAAATTTTATAGCCTCTGGCAGTGACATCATCAGCATGCGCCCACATCAGAGGCTATAATTAGATGTGCCACAGGTGCATCGTCTGGTCTCTTGTCTTCAGACCACTTTGTGAAGTGCGTGTGTGACTCTCAGCTCTGCTCAAGCTCTTTCTCTTTCTGTTAGGAGTTAGTATTTGCTAGGCAGAAACTTTCTCTTTCATAGTCTGTCACACAAGTAGAAAGACAAAGTAAAAGAAATGAGCGATCAACAAATCAGTGTGTGCCTCCATGTTCATGGCTCATGCCTGTATGCCACACACACCAGTTTGCTTTGCATGCCGCCCTTGTGTTTGAGCATGGTGATCGCGAGCATTGTAAATGTTCACAGTTAAAGTGCTTCGCGTTCGCTTTGCTTATTTCAAAGGGGTAGCACCCACAATGTGATTGTGGGGCTCGCATGGCAATCTGGCAGAGGAGCGAGAGATGGGGCCGTCCCTATCGCTTGCTCTCTCTCCAGATCACGACATGCTTTTGGGGCTACCGAAGCATGCCCAGGCACTTCTTCGGCTCGGGCGGAGGACACTGAAGTGTTTTTCCGTTTGAATTTGAATTTCGCCTGCCTCCGAGCGTTCCTCCCGTGATGATAAAGCGAAAGGGGAACTGCTCTGTGCAGTGGCCAGATTACACTGGTCACAGAAACAAGAGACCCCCAAACCACTTAAAGCCAGCCTCCTAGAAGAGTTAACTCATTTATAAAAATACATATCACGTGTCTTTGTGCCCTTGACATCGACCCATTGAACTATCGCAGGTGCGAAGGCACGTGTTTATACGATGCTGCCTCAGACCTGAGAGACACTTGCGTGCTATTTCTCCCCTGGGAGTGCATCATCAGAGGCGTGTCACAGCGAGTCAGGCTGGTACTGCGCTGCACACCATGGCTGTGTTACAGGCATACCAGGCTGATCTGATGAAAGATTTAAGCACAGCCTTTCATTTAGACCATGTTTACTTGTCTGGTAATTGGCTGCATTTAATTCTGAGGAATTAAATAAGTGAAATGGCCATCTATGATGAGATGCGATGGCGCATACATGGCAGAATGCGCCTGTATGCTTTTCCTCTGGTTTCTCTGCTCCCGGGGGTTCTAGCCAGAGTTCGGCAACAAGGGTCTTGCCTCTTACTGATAGCGCCGCGTTGGCCGAACGGAGTATGGTTCTCGGAGATAATATCTCTCAACGGCTCGCCCTGGGAGATACCAGAAAGGAGGAACCTTCTGTCTCAAGCGCAGGGGACAATATTTCATCCCCAGCTTGACCTGTGGAACCTTCATGTTTGGGTACCAACTGAGGGACACTGGGCTTTCACCTGAAGTTATTGACACCATTCTCAGTGCTAGGGCTCCTACCACTAGAAGAATTTATGCCAACAAATGGGGTGTCTTTGAAAGGTGGTGTACTGCACGTGAAGCAGATCCAGTCAACTGCCAGATTGCTTCAGTTCTGTACTCTCTGCAGGAAAAATTATCAGCAGACACATTCTTGTGAGCACACACTACACAACCGTAAGGGGTCCAGACACCTCCAGTGCGGCGGCATGGGTATTCTCGTTCCCATAGCACTAATCAAGCGCAGCATTAAGTGTAGCTTTTGAAAGGGAACATCTCGGGTTACTTGACTATAATCCTGTTCCCTGAAAAAGCGGGAACGAGATGCTGCGCTTCATTGCCGCACTGAGGATGTCCCAGGACTGCTCTTCAGACAAAATATACCTGACGATGCACCTGTGGCACATCTAATTATAGCCTCTGATGCGGGCGCATGCTGATGACATCACTGCCAGAGGCTATTAAAGTTCTAGGTCAATTTGATTGATGTGTTGCACACATATTCACAGCTGGTCACTCCAAAATATGTTCCAAAATATGTCCAAAGTACGTAGCGCTAATCACGTGCAGCATCTCGTTCCCGCTTTTTCAGGGAACAGGGTTACAGTCAAGTAACCAGAGACGTTCTCTTTCATGTCTTATTGCACTTGAATGGTAGAATACACACAATTAATGCCCTTTATGTGGAGTATTCATGTAAACACAGTTGGTTATGTCGCAAGAGAAAGTAAACAGTTGAGTGTATCAGATGTGTATCAATACAATACAATATTTATTTATAATAAACAACTAAAGTTGACCTAAGTGTTGTACAAAAATTAAACTTAATATTAGAATATTGAAGGCAAGAGAGAATAAGTATGTCTTCAGAGAAAAATAGAAGTGCAAATGCACTATCATTTTGTTTTTTGAGTTTCGATCTAGACACAGAAAGTAAGCCAAGATCACAAGATCTCAGAGTTCTGGAGGGAGTATACGGATTAAGCAAATTAGTCAAATACTGAGGGGCCCAATTGTTGAGGGCTTTGTAAACATACAGCAGAATTTTAAAATGGATTCTATATTTAACAGGAAGCCAGTGAAATGCAATTAAAACAGGTGTAACAGGCTCATACTTGCGAGTCCCCGTGAGAAGTCTGGCAGCTGCGTTTTGCACCAGGGGAGAAGGAAGACTGAGAGACACCATAATAATAATGCAAGTTAGAATAATCTAAACGAGATGTTACAAAAGCATGAATCACAGTTTGAAAGTTACTCTAGGATAAAAAGTGTTTTACTTTAGAGAGAAGGTGAAGGGTTACAACAGTTCTTCTTTATCATGTTTTAAGGGAAGATAGTTCTGAGTATCATCAGCGTATAATGAAAGGACACTCTGTACTTAATAAAAATGGAAGCCAGAGGGAGCATATACAGGCAAAACAACACCGGGCCTAGGATTGATCCCTGAGGGACTCCACAATTAAGAGGTATACTAGAGAAGGAGTGATGACCAATACAAACAGTGAACCACCTGTTAGACAAATAGGAATGGAACCACTGTAGTACTGTGCCACGAAGGCCCACTGATATCTCCAGATGGGTCAACAGGACCTCATGGTCGACCAAATCAAATGCAGCACTCAGATCTAAAGGACTAAAGTAATGGATTCCCCAGAGTTGGATTCAGAAAAGATATCTCTCTTAAAAGAGCAGATTAAGAGCTGTGTAAAAATTTCAAACCAGACAAATATTTCATAGATAGAATTTACAGTTAAATAAGATTGTAACTGAATCAGTACAATTTTCTCAAAAAATCTTTAAAATAAAAGGTAGATTATAAATAGGATGGAAATTAGACAGAGGGGAAGTATCTGTCACGTCCAGTTGCAGTAGAATGAAGTGAAAGTGCAGGATTTAATTACAGCAGTCTTCTCTTTATTAAACAGAACAAAATACTCAGAAAACTCTCAAAATCACAAGGAACAGAACAACCAAACATAATAAGATGGATAACGGACAACTGAACAAAGGAAACTGAGGACTTAAATACACAGAGGTAAACGAGGGAACTAAATCAACAACAGATGAACTTGATTAGGCTAACTGGCATACACAAGGTCAACTTGGACAAGCATGGAACAGAAACAGAACCGAACCAAACCAAAAACTCTAAGAAGGCGTGTCCACACACCGTAACAATAGTCCAACTGAGGAGGGAGGGTGGGGGAGGCAGAGCAGGGACATGGGGCGGGCAGGGTCAGGGCGAAGACGAAAGCGGGAGAAGCCAGGGAGGACTGAGAGTTATCTACTTCTGTTTGTCCAATCAGATTAGCATTTTATTTATTTATCTATTTATTTTTTGCCTCTGCAGGACTGCTTGACACAAACATAAGCACACATCCTTAGATGAAATTGTTACAATGGTATGTATTTGGCAAAGCACTGACCCTGCACTGTATCCCAGCTAACACATGCACAAAACACAGTACCTGCACTAGTAAATCATGCATCTTTTTGCAAATCAGTCTTTTAATGTGCAGTTGTGGCATTCTGCTTTCATGTCTCCAACATGCACGTTAACATCTGACTTAAGCACAGACAATTTGTAGTGAAATGATCTCGCTCAATCCAGTGCCTGCTGCTCCATAAAGCTTCCTATAACTGTTGATATAGGATCAGCTTCTCATAGCCAAATCCAAACCTGAACTATTAGTAAAACTTAAAAAGTTGATTGTAGATCAGTGGCGGTGGACAGCTTCTTCATTGCATGGCTTTCTGTGTGTATGTGCAGAGAAAACATATTCATTTATGAAATTATATATTTTTTAAACATTAACAAAGGAAATTTATGAATTTAAAAAAGTTATGGCAGCCTTAAGCCCTTTTTTGACAGGACTAGTTTTCCCGGAGGACACTACAGAAATCCGTGTTTAAGGGTGTACTTGATCCCGTCCAAATTTGCCATGGCTGTTTTTTTTTACACAATCTCAGTTAAAATTCCAGAGCAAACTACATGCTGTTTTTCAGCAAATTCAACGGTGCTCTGAGAAATCAAATCCCGTCTGAATGCAAATGTCTGTGATTGCTGATATTGAACTATCTTAACTCTTCTCCTTGTGTGTTTTTGACCTACCTCAGCTAGCATTTGCACACCAATTTTTTGCATACTTTCATTTCATTTCAATATGGATGGTATCCAACGAAAAATTTTATTAGAAAAATTAATAAATATTGTGGAAACTGCAAAGACTGCCCATTTTAATATTAGTATCAGGTAGATTTCTATGCCCACTTATGTGAGATTATTATAAACAGCCACTTCTATAAACTATTGTGCTATAATAGTTTCATTAAATAGTTTATATATATATATATATATATATCTATATATATATAAGACATATATATATATATATAAAAGACATGCATCATATGTGAAGCACGCAAGCACAGCACATGACCTTCTGTAATGCCCATGTCTAGAAAACACACACTCCAACCTCTATAATAAACACGCAGACGTTAGTCACATCCGAATTGGTACGTCCGGTGATAAGAATTGTAACTCAAATGTCATTTAGAAAACTAGTCCCATCCAAATAGGGCTTTAAAAACAAGTATGTGCAAATGTGTCTTTTTTTAATTACATCCATACTTACATTTAAATTGAATGCCTTCCACAGCACTATTCTTTCACCATAAATGATGTACCTTTGCTGCTTCCTTATATAAAGTGTTTTAAACCTTGTGTATCGTATGGAAAATGGTTGTAAACCCACTGTTTTACTAAGTCAGCAAGATCATACCCTATATATTTTAAAATGCTCTTATAAAACAACACACAGTGACTGAATATCAAGTAATTAACGCTTTAAAATGTTCCACTTCTAGTTCCTTTGCCATGCTGGTACTATTTTTATAGTCTTGGGGGTGTTTAGGTGCTGTTGCCTACACATCACATCTGCACTTCAACTAGAACTAATTTCAGAAGCACCCATTTGATTTTGCTCTGGAACCGAGCCTGTGTGTAGTGTATTGTGAAAAATCGCTTTACAGATAAATTTGAATAAAACTACATTAATGGACTGAGATCAGAAAATGTTAGTTTTTCATTTATTGTACGAAGATGTGTACAAGCATGTTAGAAGAATTATGGAAGTGAAAGGGACAAATGTAAAATGTTTAATAGCAAAGTCAAAAAAAAAAAAAGCCTGAAAGTCAAAAAGGCTTTCTGAGCTGTTCTGAGCCATTTAAGCTTTCAGGCCACGGAGAAACTGAAAAAGGTGGGCTCTTCCAACCATATTAATCTCAAAATCAAAGGTTTCAACTAGAGACCTGCACTCCTGCAGGACAGAGTGCGACGCAGGACAACATTTGATGGGCGTGTGCGGGCGCGGGTGGTAAGATGCTCATGTGCAGGTTGTGGGAGAATAAATTGATTTGCACCTGCACGAGAAGCAGGACACTTGTGCTCCTTCATACTTTGAATTTTTCAGTTCATAACAATTTCAAATGTAACAGGCACATTACAATTAATTTCATACTGTCATGGATTCAGCCCTGCCATCAGCACCAGACCCTACAACTCCACCCACTCATTCACTCTATAAATCTTCACTCAAATTTATTCCATCTTTAGTTTTAAAAGATGTGGTGCAGTCATTAGTTTTATCGCATCTAGAGCACTGCACTATGATATGGTCAAGCACATCTGAGAAATACCTAAAAAAAATAAATAAATCAGATGGTTCAGTATGGCCGAGTATGCACAAAACTCACTCCGTCAAGCTGCCACTGGTCTCACACCCTTTCAGTGCATACTTGGTTACCAACCACCCCTGTTTCCCTGGTCAGGTGAGCCTTTAGACCAGGTTCCAGCTGTGAACCACTGGTTGCGAGAGAGCAAGAGGGAATGGGACTAAGCTCACATCCACCTACAGAGGGCAGTAATGAGGCACAAGAGCCAGGCCGACACCCATAGAGCTACCACTCCTATTTACCATCCAGGACAGAAGGTCTGGCTCTCTAGCAGGGACATCCACCTCCGGCTGCCCTGTCGCAAGCTGAGTCCCTACTACATTGGCCCATTCACCAAATCAACGAAGTCACTTTCCGATTAAACATAACTTCTCAATACAGAATTGCACCTACCTTTCATGTTTCCCTCTTCAAACTTTACCATGATTCTATTGTTCCTCCATCCGCACGGTCTGGTGCAGCTGACATGACTCCTTCTCCAATGGAATCCAATGTGGGCCTCATCTGCACCATCCATACCATCCTGGACTCCAGGCCACGGGGCAAACGAATTGAATACCTGGTCGACTGGGAGGGTTACGGACCAGATGAAAGATCCTGGGTGCCATGAGAGGATATCCTGGATCCTGCTCTGCTAACGGACTTTCATACCAATCATCCAAACCAACCTACACCTAGAGGTAGAGGTAGAGGTCGCCGCTATCACCGGCCACCGCTGTCAACAGGAGCTGCCCGCGGACGGGGAGGGGTACCGTCACGGATTCAGCCATGCCATCAGCACCACACCGTACAACTCCACCCACTCGTTCATTCTCACCGGATTAAATAACCTGCAACACCTGTCACCACTCATTATGGACTCCTGTACTCACCTATGCCATCATCAGTTTGTCTGGTCTCGTCATTCACTACGTGTATGGACTTACCTGACCCTCTCTTCATCTGTGCCTACCTGCCTTCAGCACGCTACCCTCTCTTCAAGTCATTAAGCATCTGCAACACAAAGAACTATATTTAGTTAAGTATGCGTATTACCTTCCAGCTACTTACTCTGTTCAATAAACACCCATTACATTCCTGTTGTCTGTCCCTTTGTTCCGTGACACATACAGACATACATTTTATTTCCAAAGTATTTAGAAAAAGTTCAATCAAGTGACTTTGAAGGTTTTGATCATGCTATAAAACCAGAACAAAAACAAGGACATTTAACTCTTTCCTTGCCAGTTTTTTCTTAAAGTTGTCAGCCACTGCCAGCATTTTTGATCATTTTCATAAAACTTTCATGGCCCCCAGAACATTTTGTCGTATAAATATCTGAACATGCAATATATCAAAAGAAAGAACAGAGCTTCTGCTTTTAAACAAACAAAACAAACAAATGTTTTATTCTGGCTTCATGCATTCGTTTTTATCAACATTTGAATATGGGTAAATTTCATAAAAAGCAAACATATCAATCAAAGAGCTGAGAAAATCACGTTTTTGTCAAAGACTTCGTCCTCCTCCATCTGGATTCAGAATGATGATCAAAACACAGATGGAGCAGATTGAGTCCATCAACACCCCCAAAGCTTCACAGTCTTATAGCTCGTCCTGGGTCGATGTTTCTGTCACGATCACCAGCTGGAGTGCCCTTGATAGTCACCTGAGAAATCATGCATCTTTGGCAAAGAGATCGGCCTATCGAGGACTATATAAAGAACTTCATTAAATTGGCATATTTAATGGACAAGGTATGCCTTATGATATTTTTTCGTGGGGGGCTATCTGAGCCGCTTAGCTCATTCATGCCTTTGCATGCTCCTCACTAGACTCTGGAGTTTTACATAAATATTGCATTGCAACTGAGCTGCTCTGCTTTTACTGTGGGTGTCATGGAGGAGGAACATGACATTCCTGCATTACCAGCAACACCAGAGCCTTCAGTCAACATGGCCACCACGCCAGAACCTCCAGTTGTCATGGCCGCCAGGCCTGAGCCCTCAGCCAAGATGGCCGCCAGGCCTGAGCCCTCAGCCAAGATGGCCGCCACGCCTGAGCCCTCAGAGATTGCAGCGCTGGCCATAATGGCCACAGTCATTTGGTGTGTGTGGGCTATGCACACATCCGCTCCAGTCCATGAATCTGATCCAGAGATCGCTCCAGTCCATGAATCTGACCTAGAGACTGCTCCAGTCCATGAATCCGCTCCAGTCCATGAATCCGCTCCAGTCCATCAATCTGATCCAGAGACCGCTCCAGTCCATGAATCCGATCCAGAGCCCGTTTCAGCCCATGAGTCCACTTCAGAGTCTGCTCCAACCCATGAGTCCGCTCCAGGACCCACTCCTGCCCCAGAGTTTCTTGTCTGCCCTGATGCAACCATGGAGGTCGTCCCAGAGTTTCCTGCGTGCTCTAAACTTCTTGTCTGTCTTGATCCGACCATGGAAGTTGCCCCTGAGTTTCCTGTCTGCCCTGATGCGACCACAGAGGCCAACCTGGAGCATTCTGCTGGTTCCTCTATGACGGGCGAGGACGCCCTTGAGCTCCCTGCCTGTTCTGACATGGCCCCTGAGGCCAACCCTAACCTTTCTGTGCTCTGTGTTTCAGTTCCACCAGATCTATCCTGGAGGTCTTCAGCTCCGCCATCATGGTCACCAGCCCTGTCTGCTCAACTGTGGTGGCATTCTGCACCACCGTGGGGAGCTTCAGTCCTGTCTGCCTGGCTGTGGTGGTCCTCTGCTCCACCGTGGAGATCTTCTGTCCCATCTGCTCCACCGTGGGGGTCTTCAAGCCCATCTGCACTGCTGTGGTGGTCATCTGCTCTGCCATGGGGGTCTTCAAGTCCGTCTGCACTGCTGTGGTAGTCATCTGCTCTGCTGTGGTAGTCATCTGCTCTGCTGTGGGGGTCTTCAAGCCCGTCTGCGCTGCTGTGGTGGTCGTCTACTCCACCGTGGGGGTCTTCAAGCCCGTCTGTGCTGCTGTGGTGGCAGCCTGCTCAGCCTGATCTGCCCTGGCCGCCTGCTCTACCTCAGTCTCCAGGCCGTCTTCCACTCCATGGGCCTGGCCCTCCATCCCTCCCCCTGTTCCGCCTCCGCTCCACCTCCCTCCTGGAATTAAGTTTGTTGTTGTTTAGGAGTGTCTGGAAGCCTCTCCTTAAAGTGGGGGCTATGTCATGATCACCAGCTGGAATGCCCTTGATAGTCACCGGAGGGCATTCCACCCCAGACCATTGCCACTCAGTCATGGACTTCATCCCCCATAATCCTTTGCCTGGACTCATCAATGATCACATCCACCTGTGCATAATTACATTATTAACCCAGCCTATATAAGCTTGTGTCTTTCAATCAGTCTTTGTCAGTCGTTGTCTTTGTGAGGATGTAGTGTGTGTGTTGCCTTATGTTTCTGGATTTCTTGTTCATGTTTGGATTATCTCTTGTTTTATAAAATTTCTAACAGATTAATTTAGTTTTGTTACAGATTAATTTAGTAACGTTAGGCAGTTTTGATTTATATGCTGTTTAATGTTTGATGATCATGTTAATTTACATGTGCGTCAGTAATGCTTCTATCGCTTGTTTATGCTTGTTCTTCACCTTATGTGTTTTGACCCAGAGATTCTGTAGTTTTTCAGAAGATGCGTAAAAAAAAGCTCCTCCTACCATATAACAGTGAAAACATGGATTGCCGGAAAAAACTTGTCAATGGCGAGGAAAAAGTTCAAATGAATGGAAACCCAGTGTGTGTGTGTTCTTGTATATATGGATTATGAGGAAACAAATGTGTATAATGACATGGATATTACAACGTAAACATGGTTTATGAGGACACTTCCTGTGTCCTTATAAACCAAATGGCTTAAAAAAAAAAAATACTAAACTTTTTTTTTAAATTCAAAAAATACCAAAAGTTTTCTGTGATGGACAGGTTTCGAACAAACGTTCGGAAAGAAATGTTCCATGAACAATGTATAAATATTTTTGTGCTAATGTTTTAAGAGCATTATTAAAGACCAAAAAACTTTAAACGAATAGTCTATGAATGTTACTAGAAGAACACCTGTTCATAACTTTGAGAGAACCTTGCCAGAATGTTCTGAGAATGTTCCCTGTGAGCTGGAATCATATGTCTTCTGTTGTCTGGTTTGCATATCACAGCTGTCTGCTTACAAGGAACATTTCATCCTGGGCATCACATGTCTTCAAAAGCTCATCCCAGTGACACTTAAAATTAATACCCTTTAAAGACAAGCATGACAATGCAGAATACAGATTGCTATATAGGGTTTTGTTGTTAAAGTTGTGACTAAAGAAGTATTTCACCCAGTTCTGTAGTTTACATTCGCATTCATTTGCCTACTGCTAAATGTATTTATAATTAACCTCACTGATTGTAATGGGTAATATGTTAACCTCTGATAATGGATACCTGTGATATGTGAAGGAAGACATCTCAAACATTTTGTTCTTTGCACACAAGTTTTCCTCATATTTAAGTTCATAGACAGTTAACTTAAATACACTCAACTCACACACATGCACAGGACATGATGTTTAACTTGATTTACATCATTCCTTTTGATTTGTGTGAGTGGCAAGATTTAAAATATAGATGTGCAGCTAAACTACACCAACACTTGACCAGATCTGTTGACAAAAAAAGTCAAGGTGTGAACTGTAAATTAAATCTGATCTTGGTTGGAGTGCAAAGATAAGAGGCTGTTTTTTTTTATATTATTTTTAGATGGGCATAAATCCCCTTCTATCAATACAGATCAAAAATTTGATGACTCATTCTGCATTGGATGACTCATTCTTGAGCCTCATCAGATTTTCTGTCTAAATTTTATTTTTGATACAACTGTGGTGTAAACACAAAGCTATTGGCTATTTAAAAAAAAAATACACAGAAATAAGTCAACACATTAACTCTTTCCCCGCTGGTGTAAGCAATGCTTCTTTCGCTTGTTTCTGCTTCTTCGCTTGTGTTTTGATCCAGAGATTCTGTACTCTTCAGAAGATGTGTAATAGTGCCCCCTACCATCCAACAGTGAAAACATTACGGGGAAAGAGTTAAGAATAAATTAGCTCTTCAAGCCATTTAGCAAGGACTTGGCCCTAGACTACTAAACTGGGTTTACCCAAAAATGATAATTCTGTCATTATTCACTCATCTCCATGTCATTCCAAACCTGCATGCTGTTATATTTTTCCCGTGGACCACATACAGAAAATTCACTTACAGAGAAAATTATAGCATAAAATTGAGCTATGAGGGTGAGTAAACATGAGAGAATTAGTTTTAAACAATTTTTCAATTTAGGTTTTTCGAAGACACTTGAAGATATACACACATAATCGCATATATATATATATATATGACGTACATGTATGAGCATTTTCAGCTGAATATTTATATTGATCAGGGAAGGATATTGATCACTTCCTGTGACACACACACACACACACACACACACACTATAAGACTCCTTGCTCATCAGTTTCCCTTGATTTAACCTTGAAATGTGAGATACTTCCAATACAAGGATTATCTGAGCTTGAGCAGAGCAAGGTGTGATGACGATGATGATGCAGAATGAGACGGCACAGTTTGTACACATGCTTGATAATTATATTACATGATAAAAAACACACATTCATTCAATGTAAAGAATGCTTGAGATGGAAAAGAGAGGAGAGCTGAGAGACAGGGCGACGGGTAAAGACTGAACAACAGACACAGGAGATGAAAGACATATGCCAAAAAACACAGATAAACAAGGAAAGATCAAAGAGAAGCTAGATTTGCTTTTCCTTTGTCTCGCCCAAGAGGAAAAATTAGCTGCTGCCAGATCTCGATCACCAAAAAACACATTTATTATAATTACAATTTATGTTTTATTTATAATAGGCTGCTAATACTAATTATATTATACTTATTTTTAATTATTAATTTAAAAAGTACTTCTGGCATACATTTAAATTGACGCCATGGTGTTTCCTATTTGTCATGTCTGATTTAGATCTGTGTCCTAAACCGATGCGTTTAAAGGTGAAGTATGTCGTTTCTGTGACAATAGTGGCACCTTGCGGACTTTTCAAAAATACAGCATATTTTGCAAACGCACCTTTCCGCATGTCGCTCCTTCGTCGACCCAAACATCACAAAAGCTCTTACAGGTGCTTGTGAAGGCATGTCTCAACAGGTTATTCTCAATAAAAGGTCCAACATTAGAAATACTTTTCGCTGTGTTGCTATGTGTCATGAGTAAGCAACTGAGTAAACTAACACTGTCTTGAGAGAACGCAAGCGTCTCGCTTATTATCTATAAACCTGTTCAACGTAACCGCATCGGCCACAACCCACACCACCCAGCATACCCGTTTAAAAAAGTTGCATGAAGATCGATTTATTTATGTCATTCACAGTGCTTCATGGGAGAAAAATCTTGTTTGGAGTGCTTTACTTGTAGAGACTCTCTGATTGGTGTAATTTTCTGTACAGCATCATGGGTAATGTAGTTTTTCACCACAAATTCTGCTGTTCAACATGATTTTTTAAAAATAATGAAATAATACGGCTTCAACAGAAGCATAAACCATCGATTATCAACCTTGTAGCTTACAACAGGTCTGTCTTTAAAGGTTTTTTCATTCAAAATCAGTTTCCCTATGGAGAAAATGAAGTGAGTTTTTACTTCTGTAAACCGACTGTTGCATTCTATAAGGCTTCATGAGATTCACTCACTGATGTGTTATTTTACATTGATCTGGCGATCACTGGTTCAACAGTATCCCCTACTGTTTCCTGTGGCTGTTTTTAAGCAGGTTTTTGCTCCAGGCTTGATATTTTACATTGCTCCACAAGCGGCAACCCAACCCTCTGTGAACGATGTCTTGCTATCGCCTGTCCAGAGCCACTCCGAAGCACTTTTGGTCTGATGAGGTCTCACACACACACACACACACACAATAAGCAGTGTGTGAGCCGCAGGGCACACTTACACCAGTTCATTCTCATTACTCTATACATTCTCAGTCTCTTCTCTTTCTACATGCACATTTCTTCCTCTGGGGTTCCTGTCATATGTCTCTTTCCTTTCTTCTCTTCTGTTGCCCTCTACTCTGTTATTTTCTCCTCTCTGCTTTTCTGTCTGCTCACCAGGCATGTTCTCTTTCTTCTTTTTAACCCGTCACACAGATAATCTGCCCCTCGGGCTCCCATCCTCTTTGCTTTAGCAGCACACACACACACACACACACACACACACACACACACACACACAAAGGCACATATGCCACAAACATCTACTGTCACTGTCTTTTTCCTTAATATTGAAACAGTTTGAACTCAATGGTGACAAAAGAAAATCACACTAATCACTCATAAACATCCATCTGATCCATTACAGAAATGATGTGCTCAATTTTTTGTACACTTTTAAATCTTAAATCAATGACATATACCTTGAACTAAGTAAATGTAAGGGAAAAAATTTAAGTAGAGCTACATTTGGTACCATGACAAATAAAAACGTGTAGACCCAATGAGTGAAGTAACTCAAATATTTGAATAAGCCCATTTTTTAGTAATGTGAACTTATTTTATTTGAATCCACTAAAAATAGCAGCTAACTATTACCCAGCTAACAGGGAACGTTCTCAGAACGTTCTGGCAAGGTTCTGAACAAACATTAATATTCAACGCTATTATTGATCTGACTCTCTACTGAACAGAGCTGGACGATGACATCACTGTTTTCTGCAGAACTGCTTATAGATTAAATGAACTCATTTAATAATTGATGATCTTTACAACAGAACCTAATCAACACTGAACTGACTTGACTTGAATGGCATCGTTTTCCTGTTATCACTGTAAAGCTGCTTTGAAACAATCTCTATTGTATAAAGCGCTATAGAAATAAAGGTGACTCAATATTCTTCCAGTAACATTACAGTTTTTTTACAACTGCTAACAAGAGTTTACCTAAACTTGAAGTACATTTTCTAAACTCTTAACACAGCAACACGTCTGCATCACACAATTAGCCAAATAGTTCATCTTCTGCCCAAAACCATATTTTGTTAAATAAATATAAACTCTACTTTCCAAAATGCTAAAAACCTATTTCTACATATACAAACTCTATCAAAACACAGCAAACCTGATTGAAAATTGAATCATTTTGTCAAAACACTAGCACTAGTTTTCTATTCAACATATAATCAATCATAGCGCAATGACTGTCAAAATACTAATAGTTGATGGCTTTAAAATTGCTTAAAAGCTTGAAATTGAAATTTACGAAAACTGCATTACTTGTCATGTTTCTACCTGCAGACAATATGAAATACATTGTTTTTTTATAATTCAGTTCTACAGTTTTGGTAGTGTGTTGAATGTGTGCATTCTTGGTAACATACTATTTAAAAGTCAATGTACAGTAGAAAAAAAAGTTGGTGGCTGAAAACAGCAATATATTCTATTTACACCATGTAAAAGTATCAGTTCTTTGCAAAAAAAAAAAAAAAAAAAAAAAAAATGCTATCTATACTTTATATTGGCAGATATTATTTGCACCTCAGTATTTTTGTATTAACAGGATGCAATAATATCATAGAGTGAAAATGATTATATTTATTAAAATTATCAAATGGATGCTGCCTTATTAGGAGAATAAAAACCCTCCCTACACCTTCCTCTAACCCTATCCTATAAACTCTTTTAATATTATTAAACACTCGTTCGCAGTTTATTTCTACTTTTAGAACATTATTTTCATTTTTATTGAAAATAAATGTGAGCTCGGCAAAAGGCGGATTCAAACGCGCGTTGATCGTGTTAGGAGCCAGGTCTGCAAGCCTGACTTGCTACTGTTGTGACACTAAAGACACTGGATTCTGCGCGTCTTTTTTAAAACTTGAATGGCCCAACCAGACATCGATGGGCGGAGCTAGTGTTTTTGCTAACAAGGGACGCTATTTAGTGTAAATCGACACTCCATAAAAGGCATAGGTAGTAACAGAATTTGCTCGGGGCTGCCATTGGTCAAATGGGCCCACTATGCAGAACTTCAATTGCCCCCTTGGTTGAAATTGCTTTCTGGGGGTGTGATTGTGGTGTTGATGTGCCTCCTTGGTATTTGGTGCCCTACACAGATTGCTTATTCTGCGTATACGCAACGGCGGTACTGGAATCGCTGTAGTAAAAGCTTTATTAAGAACATGAAATTGATGCCAGTGATCAACAAAAAAATCCAACAAACATGGCCAATTGTTTACTGTGGAAGCTTGTTTCTGCCATGGAATAAAAAAGTAAAAAAGAGTAAAGAATCTTTTTATCTCACAATTCTGACTTTTTTTCTCACAAATGCACAAATGCATTCATGGAGCATTTTTTTTGGACATTCGTCTAACGATTTTTAAATGTTACTACTTGTTTCAGAAATTTCAGAGAATATTCAAAAGTAACGTTCCCATAATATTTGTAAAATGGAATGTTTCCTTAATGTTCGTATAACCAAGTTTCAGGTGAGTTTTCATCAAGGTCTAAAGTACCGTGAAGATTAAGTCCAGCGACGTAGGACTGCGCGTGACTTTCCAGTTCCCGCTGGATTTCGTCCTCCGCATATAAGCTTAATAAAGCCTGAACTTCATCGTCAGTCCATCGGTCCTATTTTTTAAACTCCGTTGTTGATTCGAATAGCAAATAACTCTTACTGTACACACCGCAACAGACTTTTGTTGAAATAAAATGCTGGGTGAACTCATGTTAAGTGCCCAAGTCCCACCCCTGAAAGTTTCTGAACTTTGAAAAATTACTACCTCGTGAGCAGGGACTTTCTGAGGGGAGAATTTTTACCCGGAACTTCCTGCGGTCGAAACACACCGAGTACCACCCCAAAGTCCCTAGCTCCTGCGCTGGAAACGGGGCTATAATTTTGAATTTTTAGATATTTGTACTGAAAAACAAAAATCCTTATGTGCAGCGTAATTTTGTCCAACTTGCTCAATTTCTTAAAAATATATAATAGTATTGATTTGAAATAAGTAATAAGTTCTTGAAACTGACCAGCATAATTTCTCCATTCTCAAATATTTTGATTGAAATGTAAAATTTTTCATTTAATTTGTGAAAAATTATAGATGTAAATTTTACACAAAATTAACTGTTGGATTTTAAGGCATTTATTTTGTCATGTCCAACTCAAACAACCACTTGATATTGAGAAATGTTATTTATTATTGTCATATTTACAAATCCACAGAATTATTTTCCACTAGGCTATATATTTCCCATAATCACAGGCCTCGAGTGCTGACCTCACTGTGAAGGAAGATCAGCAGAGCGCTAGCAATGGAAGAGGAACACAAAACCAAACCGAACCGGGGTTGCTGCTCGTGGGTGGTTTAATTAGCGTAGATTGTGTGCGCGTGTGTATGTGAGGATGAGTGTGAGCGTGTGTGTATGTGATAACAGAGAGCTGCAGGAACAGAAGCACACACTCACTTTTCACCACAGGAAGAGATAAAACCTAATATTGATAGTCTAAAATAGCATGTGTGCCCCTTAAAAAGAAGTATATGGCACAGTGTAGGTATCAGATGGTAATACTTGGTTATACTGAATGATTACCAAACTCATATACCATGACAATGACAGGGTATACTTCATGGTACGATGTAGAAGAAAACCTTAGTGTTAGTTATAGTTAACTGCACAGCTCAGCACAGCTCGGTTTACCTTTTGCAGCAGCTGAGAGCCAGAATACTTGGCCGCAATGGATTTAATCTCTCCACCAAACGCTGAAGCCCAAAGTTTGACACTAGAATGAAGGGAACAAAAATATGAGAAAATTAATTTGACAAAACTGCAACAAATTGGAGTAGGAAAGATAAGCGCAACATAGTTGACAAGACATGCCAAGCCATGAATTTCAACTCAAACCGCATTTTCAAATCTTGTATAATTATTATACATGGAATGTGTATTTGATAAATAAAGATTCAAAAATGGGTTTTTGCAGTGAATTAATTCCATTTCTGGTTCCCCAAAGAATCTTTCAGTGATCAGTTCTTAAAAGAACCATTTTTCTCAGTGCGAAGGACATTTTAATAATTTAAAGAACCTTTTTCCACTTTAACAAACCTTTTGTGGAATGGAAAAGTTCTTGAACATTCTTTATGGAACCAAATGAGAATAAAGAACTTGTATTTAAGCAAATATGTCTCCTTTAAAATATATTTGTCTCATCACAAGACTATCTGAAGTTAACTTTAAAATCAAAAGAAAAGTTTAAAAAACATTTGGAGGTAGAACTATTGAAAAGGTACTAAACATATACTGTAACCTAAATAATAATGCTGATTCAAGAAAATTCATGTCCATTTTGTAGGATCATTTGCACAATTAGGTCTTATAGCAAATAACACATTTGTGACTAAATTTTAAACATTTTAATATGCCTTTCTGTTAGCAATAGTTGTACAAAATCAATATTGCACACAGTATAAATCATATCATGTTTAAGTCACATTATTAGCACCTACTAATACAATAAATGAGAAATATAAGTGTACTCACACTGACAGGGGAATACCTTGATGAGACGCACATATGCTGCTGTTGTGTGTAATCCACAGATGGAGGAAAAATACACAATACAAAACACACTTCATGATGTCCAGACCTCCTGAAGAGATGAAGAATTATCCGTCCACAAACTCAACTGCAGATTAACACTGTGTGTGGATATGTCGCGTGCGCTCTAGTCAGAGATGTGACGAGGGAAGCGCGTGAATGTATTTGTGAAGTAAAGCCGCCGCTCATGACGCTTTATATACTCCAATCGGTGCTACTGCAGTTTTACTCAGATGAAGTGCGCTGAAAGAGAGAGGTGAGAGCAGAGCGGACGTGTCATGTCTTCCCTTTCATCCTATTTCTCTTCTCGTGGGAATGAGAAGCTGCTGCTGATGCCGTTATTGTTCACCACAGGAGGATCCGCTATCAAATGATGCCATACGATGATGAAATAGATGATGAACACGACGCGACAGAGTGAGTTAAAGAGACTAAACCACAACTGTGACTATAAAGATGCGTCCTCCACCAGAGACCTGTAAACTCATCAGCAGTTACTCGGACAAGAAAAAAATGTTCGAAGAACGTTTTTCTAACGTTCGCGACGTTATTTCTGAACGTTCAAAACGTTCTATGAATAATGTATAAATAACGTTTTTGTGCTAACGTTTTGAGCTCATTATTAAAGGCCTACAATATGCAACTTTTTTTTATTTTTGTTCGAAATTCATCTTTTTTTTTAATATACAACAAACATTCATTCAATATTATTTATAGGTCATAAAGGTTCATAAACATTCATGTTATTAATGGGGATTTAACTAGGGACACTTTGCTTGAAATGTGTGATATATATATATATATATATATATATATATATATATATATATATATATTATATACAGTATATCACATGTCCTGGAATAAAGATGGGACTATGGCCTTGAAGTTTTGCTTTTGATTATGTTGGTATAATGTGTCATGGAGTGGATATTTGAGATTGTGGAGATGGTAATGACATTTTGTTTTTATTTTTGTAGAAGACGGACTCAAAAGATGGCCTTGGGCTCACCAATAAACGTTAACTAACAGTCTCTGAATATATAAAGAATGACACATAAATAGCTATTCTCAGATAACAACAGAAAAAGTATGTATGTATTTGCACACTTGACCACAATTGAAAACGCATAAATGCATTTGCATTAAATACCATTCAAAAGTCATGAATATAATTCTTTTAAATAAATTGATCAAAAAGATATTTATAATGTTATAATAGATTTCTATTTCAAATAAATGCTGTTCTTCAAACTTTCTGTTCATCTGTGAATTCTGAAAACAGACACATGTATCATGGTTTCCACATTCATTAAGCCACACAACTGTTTTCAACATTGATAATGATCTGAAATGTTTCTTGAGCAGCAAATCAGTATATCAGAATGATTTCTGAAGGATCATGTGACACTGAAGACTGGAGTAATGATGCTGAAAATTCAGCTTTGATCACAGGAGTAAATTACACTTTATTATATATTCACATAGAAAACAGCTATTTTCAATTGTTATAATATTTCACAATATTACTGTTGTTCATTATTTGTATCAAATAAATGCAGCCTTATTGAACATAAACATAAAGAATCTTATTAATCCCACACTTTTGAACAGCAGTGTGTATATATGTCAAATATATAATGTATACAATATATGAAAATGAACATGAATTTAAAAACAATCGTACCAGAATAGATTAAAAATATTAGGCAGGTTTATTTTAGTTGTTACAGGCAGTGTTGTATTCAATAAGCATGTGAGTGTGTCACAGTCGTGCTGTTATATATCCATATTTCACTCCTGCTTGTGTGACATTGCCAACTTATTTAAAGTGTAAAATATGTATGTTATGATTGTATTTTGTATAGCTACTGTCTCTTATTGGTTTAAAATCAAATTCAAAGGTAAAACATCTGGATCCAAAACAAAACTACCAAAAAGACAATGATAATATCATGGTATTCTTTAACATACTATGGCAGGGACTACAATAATCATTCTGTACAATATCAAGTAATATGTAATATTATAATGTTCTTTGAAGTAACTTGCCTTGTGAATACTTATCAATTGTGATATCGTAGTACCAAGGCATATTACTACCTCATACAGTGACTGTATCATCACACAACCACAGTACTTTTTGTAAAGTCTGTGGGACAGTTTAAGAAAATTATCATAATTAACATAATTCAATTTTAATCACTAACATACAGGATTTATCCTCTGGCTTTTGATCATAGACATATGTAAAGCTCAAATATGGACTGCAGATACCTAGAGAAGTGCATGTTTAGCAAATCCAAAACCAGGAATTAATTATTCATTGCCTGGATCAGAGAACTTCAAAAATGCATGAACAGTGCGGGAGAATTATGAGGAAAGACCAGCTTTTCTGGACAGTGTATGCACTGGTTATTATTGCTGTAATGTCATTTTGGCAACCCTACTTTAATTGTCACTTCAGCCTCTGCAGCTGTTTTAAGACCGCCTCATGCACTTGACTCTGCATTAACAACTGTCTGCTGCATTTATTAGTTCAAAATTAGGCTATTATTGTCGGCGGGTCCTGTTATTATACAGTATTTGAATACTTAAGCCACATTAGAAATTTAAATCAAGCATTATAAAAAATTACCATACCAAATACATTTTTAGTAAAGTAGGATAAAAAAAGCAACATATTTCATTTCACATTGTGACATTTTGTGGTAGTAAAACATCCACTGTTGAAAAAAATGAAATTACTGTAAAAATCCAGTAGCTGTGGTTGCCAGTGGTTTAAAACATTGTAGCACCATTAAGTTTTATGAACCTAAATGTATACTAAAAAACATATATAGTTATATAACTCACATAATGTTAATATACTAAAATCATCGCAGGTTACGCGTGTAACCCGGTTCCCTGAGAAGAAAATTAGACGCTGTGTCATGGCATTGATGCTATGGGAATGCTTCTGCGTGGCTGGTGTCTAAAGCACATGTGAAAACACACCAATCTTGATTGGCTGACGTGAGGTCAGTTGACATAGCGTAGCATGTCAGCAAGACCATAAAAGGGCACCTACATCACGAAATCCCCAAATTCTAATTGCCCGAAGGACGCCGTACAGGCGTGCCTGAAGCGTGGCAACGTGAGGCAGCGTCTCGTTCCCTATGAATACGTAACCTGAGAAGCTCCAAAACAGACCAACAGTTGAGAAGACTTGAGCGGTGGATGTAAATCATAATAGGTGAAGCCTTTCTTCCAAATCCAAAACAGGATCCTCAGAGTTGATGAATATCGCAAGAGAAAAGGGAACATACATCTCAAGATCCTCTGCCAACTCCACCATGATCTAAGTCGGCTCGCTGCCTCAGAACCACGGGGCGTAGAATCCTGGCTCCCATCCCTCAAGAAGAGAGACAGGTGGGAGCAGTTAGCCTTATGGAGAAACGCTCACATTGAACACAGTCAGCCCCCTCGAGGACTGACCAAGCATGTTTTTGAATGTAATCCGGTCTAATCCAAGCAGGAGAAGGCTACTGAAAAGGCCTGCAGGTCTCCTGCTCTTCTAAATGAAGTCAGTGCTAATAGAAGAGCCACTTAAAGTGTCCATAACTATTCTGAGGCTGACTCTAAGGGATTAAATGGAGCCTCTGATGAACCTTCCCAGAACACAGAAGGGTCCCAAGAAAGAATTCGCTGCCTGCAGATAGGCCTCAGTTGCCCGGCGCCATGCAAAAATTGAGACACCAAAGAGTGACTCCCCATAGAAGCTCTACCCTGCTGAGAGGCACTCTTGGAGGAACTCCTGCACTTTACCAACCTGGCAGTGCACTGGGTTCAAGTGGTGTTGTTGACACCACAACTCAAAGAGCCGCCATTTTAGGACATACAATTTCCTTGTGGAGGGAGCTCTGGAACTCAGATTCATCTCAACAACCTCAGTTGAGAGACCCAAATCTATGAGATGGTGCCCCTCTGAGGCCAGACCCAAAGTTTCCAGATCTTCGGCCGGGGGTGATAGATTGACCACTGCGCTTGAAACAGGAAGTCTCTCTGGCTGGGAATCTCCCAAGGAATACTGTCCAGGAGAGACACTAGATCCTAAAACCAGACTCGGGCTGGCCAGAATGGATCCACTAATAATAGGTGGACTCGGGCTTGGCAAACCAGAGGGGACAGTGGGTCAACTCCTCTGAAGCAAACTAGACCACTCCCGTATCTTTGCCATATAGACTCCACCACCTGTATGCTCCAACCAGAGCTGTTATTACTGTTTTGTGATGGCAATGCTCCCCAAGCGTGGGACCCTTGGTCAATAACCGTGGTCTTCCACTTAGAAAGGGTACAAATGCATTGAGTGTAACCTTTATGACTCTCAGAGCTTTTGAAACTGTTTTAATGCCTGATGTTGCCCATAACGACAAGGACTGACTCCACACATGCAGGAGATAAACATAAACAAAACTATATGCTGATATCCCAAAACACAAACTGACAGCAAAAAATCTGAATGCCATTTCATTCAGGGGTGATGCTCTGTTCAGTGCCCTGAAACAGCTTGCTGGCAGGAAACAACTGACTCCGCTTAGAAAATGGACAAAATTCATTCTCAAAATCAGAAACAATGCAGAACACACATAGACAGAAATGTGGCACACTTTATAACATCCACAATACAAAATGATCATGCTCACACACACACACACACACAGAATCCATGTGCTTTATTTGCTCATTTGTTATTGCTGTTCAGTTCATTGCATTTTGATGTTCATGTCGTGTATTTGTACTCAATATGTAATATAACTGTTCATTTCTTTTAATTTTTGTTCTGTTTATTTTGTGACTGAAGTGTAGATTAAATTTGTAGAATTTTATGAAAAACAGATGTTTGAAATAAATAATAAACTCTAAAGACTCCAACTTTTCTCTTTGTAACATCTTGTTCATGTTTGATTCTAATCATAATAATGTAACATTATTGAAAAACTGATTTTTTTTAGTACAAAAAATGCTAAACTTTGACAAAAAGTTATTTTTATTGTTATAATTGTGATTTCATAATATGTAGATATGAATCCAACTGCAAAAAAACTTGTGAAAATATGTCTTTCAGTTAGTCAAATAGCAAATAGTGGAGCTCTGCAGCCATCTACTGGATAAATAATTTTTTTTACTTTTAAAACTGCATTTTCCAAAAGATGGGCAAAAATCTTACACTAAACCATGTCAAATTATCCATGCTATCCCCATGAATTAAGTTAGAAATGTGGGTCTTTTATAAAGTGAATTTTACATAAAAAGCTGTTTTTGTATAAAAACCTATTTTAAAAAATTATTTAATTTATTTATATAATTTTTTTTTTTTTTTTACATATCTAATTCCTTCAAGCAAGATGCATTTTTAACATTTTACTCCACAGAGTCAAATGCAGTCCAGACAAGTTGTTACACAGTCTGGTTAGAATAAACAACTCAGGATCAGTTGCACGCAGCTGAAGAGAGAGAAAGGGGAACACCTGTCTGCTCTCGCCTCAAACTGCAAGCATAATCCACACGCCGCCTCAGCAAACATAGGATCCGACCCGCGAGGTTGCTTTTAGAGTCGGTAGAGAGGACAAGAGATAGGGGAACTCGCATCTGCTCAAGGTGGAGTCTGCCACCTCAGCAGATGCGGCACCCGAATCATGAGGAGCAAATGCCTGACTCTGATCGCTCAAGAAGAGAGCCAGGCAGAAGTTTCCTCATCATTAAATGCTCTCAGTCTGTCTTTTCGAGGGCTGACTGACTGTGCTCTGCTCCCAAACACATAATACACAGACCATGCGTGTCTTCCCCAGTAATAAAGTGGGAGCACAGCAGCACACAACATCTAACTTAGCATTTCTGCTGGTCATACTGTCTAAAACACAGAGTGAGACAAACAATATGACGAACAATATCACACAAATGCAAACAGACAAACGGCTTCCTGAAGACAAAAGAAGCTGGGGATTCCGTGACATAGATGCCCTTTTATGGTCTTGCTGATGCATTACGCTACGTCACCTGACCTCACATCAGCCAATCAAGATTGCCGTGTTTTCACACTTGCTTCAGACACCGGTCACGCAGAAGCATTCAACTTCCATTCGAAAGGGAACTGTTTTACACATTTATAATATACTGGCATGCTAACACAAACACTCTTTGATAAAATAAGGGAATTTACAGGTTTTTACCGTAGCATTTTTACAGTCTTTTACTGTTAAAATTGCAATCATCTTTTTACAGTGCAGGTACTTGAAAAGTATACTTATGTACAGTAATGAAGTAAAACATATTTAGCTACTATCCACCACTGGAAAGCCCCATGCACTCCAAGCAAAAACTGAGTCTGTAAGAGATGCAAGTAAAGTGAGAGCAAGGAGGTGAACACTAAACGAGAAAGCTCTCGCACCAAATCACAAATATTCACAAAGTATGCACTTTGTCACCGCACAACAAGGAGAAAATGTTGTATCCCGCTGATCCTTTACAGGGATGTGAGTCAAGTTTGCACAGTAACAAGATGTAATTTTGACTATGAAGACAGAAAATCTGATAAAAATGGTGCAGAGCCCCAGTTTCATGCATACTGAGGTATGCACCTGAAAGGGCAGAGATTAAGAGACGATTAAACGCCGGCCATCAATAAATTAGTGTGCTTTTACTCAGGCTCCAGAGGTTGTTATTCCTGGGCAGAGTTCCCATAGCTTCAGCTACTGACACAGCATAAAAGTGACTGCATATGTCGTGGTTATTAGTGGTCAACCAATATAGATTTTTTTTTGATGGCAGATGCCGATATCTCAGAAAGCAGGGTGGCCGATGGCCAATATAAACCTAATAGACATGATATCAGACTATTTCATTTAAAGATGCATAACAATTGCTGAAATTAAATGTAAATTTATTTTACATAATATTTACTAAATTATAAATAATTTTAAAAAGAATATGAAAAAAAAATATAAATTGAACTTTAGATTGGAACTTATTTATTCTGTAATCCTATTATAGTCAGTGTTGGGGGTCACGCATTACAAGTAACTTGAGTTACGTAATCAGATTACTTTTTCAAGTAACTAGTAAAGTAACATACTTTTTCAATTTACTACAAAATATCTAAGTTTCTTTTTCAAATAAGTAACACAAGTTACTTCTTCACATTTTTTGACTGACAGCTCTTCTGTCCCCATGCTGAGAGAAATAACTATACTTTGAGAGTAATAAATATACTTTATTCTCCTTTGATCCAGAATGGCAGCACAGCTGAGAGGTTTGTTTGAGCTGCGCCCTCTACTGTACAGGAGTAAATGTGCATTTCCTTCAGCCTGAGGCTTATTCATTTCACTTTTGGTGTGGAAGGTTCTTAACATTTGCCAAAATAGAACTTTTTTTGTTGTTATTAAAAAACAAACAAGCAAGCCCAGCCCAGGTGAGAAAAAAAACCCCGCAAAAGTAATGTAACCCATTACTTTTCATAAAAACTAAGTAACGCAATTAGTTACTCTTTTAGTGAGTAACGCAATATTGTAATGCATTACTTTTAAAAGTAACTTTCCCCAACACTGATTATAGTATTTTTCTAAAATGCTTTAAAAAAATAAATAAATAAATAATAATAATAAAAAAAGGTAGTAAACACTGTAACCAGTGGGAGCTCAGACACTCAAGCGCTGGCTTTCTCAGCGCTTTCAAAATAAAAGTCCAACCCATCATCCAAACAGAAAAACTGCTAATTAAAAAAATGGCAAATGTTGGCCACTAGTGGTCATACACTGATGATTAATTACCTCACAAACTGCCTCCCAGCTCTGCAGTTCTTCAGTTACACCACAGACACCAGTGAAATATACAAAGTTGATTACAATAGAACAAACAACAAAGCAACACACTGTCACAGACACACCAGGCTCCAACACCGTCCAATCACAGCGCACTCCCTCACCAGAGTACTGATCACACGCACCTGCACTCAATCAGCACTCCAATCACGCACCAGTTAAAAGACACTCACACTCACTCAGACACTGTCCGGTCTCGTTCGCATCAAGCCTTACCTTTATGCTTACCTGTCTCCAGCGTTTCCAAGTCTCCTCCTGTGTCTCCAGTCTTCGTGTGAGTTGTTTGTCATCTCCATTGCTCTGCCTCTTCATACCATTCGCCATTCACCCTGGATCATCGTCACTGCAACACAAAGGACAGTATCACTTATCTACCATTCACTATTCTGCTACGATATTACCCATTACTCACCTGCATACCTGTTCACCTCTGCTGGTTGTCAATAAATACCTGTTACGACCCTTCTGTACTGTAACACACACACACAACACACCCATCAATGCCGTACCAGGTTAAGCAGCACTCCAATGATTCGTAAGACGATATCTTAGTCACTTTTACAATTATGTTCCCTGTATCCCAACCTCAAACTTGCATATTAATAATAACCCCACAGGAATAGCACAAAAAACATGCACATCAATGCAATTGATAGTCCATTCTCCAAACCGCTTGTCCTATGTAGGGTATGCAGGAGCCTTAGGACAGGCCATCACAGTGAAGAGTAATTCATAAAGCATAAATCATTATAAAACACAATAGTGCACTCTGTGCAGTAACACATAAGCAGGGAGGACTCAATCTTGCGTAGCCTAATTAACTGTTATGATTCAGATGGCAGGCAAACTCATTTATGAAAGGAAGGTTAAAAGAAAGGTTCTTTGGCTAATACACAAGGGTCTTCTTGTCTTCAACTGTGACCTCATCAGTCAATAAGGCAGGAAGATGGTTTGACGTGGCAATCAAGATGAGTGCCATCATAGATCTCCAGATCTTCATAATCTCACAGAATTATTCCATTCACAATCCGGATCTAAGGATTTTCCCTGTAAGCCAGCTGGACATATTCAGACATAAAAAGAGCAGAGGAGTCTTTGCATCCTTCCTGACAGAGACTCTCTTTATGTACAGGTTATATGCCATCTCCCTCAACTATACATATTATCAGTGTTCTAGCTCTTCTTGTATGAGGTTCAGTTTGAGAAAATGGCCATAACTGCATCAGAAAGCACTACGCCAGCCAGTGCAGTGAATGATGACATCATGCCAAGGATGGGCTACATTATTCTGGCAGTTATTATTGGTTTCTTCTCTGTTTTTGGCATCATACTGAACATGACCGTGATCGTGGTGACGCTGAAGCACAGGCAGCTGCGACAGCCGCTGAACTTCGCTCTGGTCAACCTAGCTGTGGCTGATCTCGGTTGTGCAATGTTTGGAGGACTGCCAACCACGGTGACCAATGCCATGGGCTACTTCAGCCTGGGCAGGGTGGGGTGTGTGCTAGAGGGGTTTGCCGTGGCCTTCTTTGGTGAGTATCTATTTGGAACCTTTTTTTATGCATATCTTTTTTCTTTTTCTTTTTTTAAACCATAAAACAGTCCAGTTTTCCCTACACTAACTATAAATGGTTAAATGGTTAGTAGTTTTGTTTTGTTTGTTTTTTTGGTTGTTTGTTTGTTTTCCCCGATGTCCATTATCAGAACAAATCCATAATCCATTTTTGGGTCACTTCCCACCAGTTCAGAACCACTTGAATTGTGGGGTCGTTTTAAGCCAGCCATTTAGTAATTTTTAAACAATAATTGGGTTAAATAAAACTGCCCAGCAGGTTGGTCAAACGTTTAACCCAACTGCTGGGTTTGTCCATTTTCAACCCAACTTTGGTTTTATTTATCCCAGCATTTTTTAGTGTAGCTAAATATACTTTTAAATTTAATTTATTCCTGTGATCAAAGCTGAATTTTCAGTATCATTACTCCAGTCTTCAGTGTCACATGATCCTTCAGAAATCACTCTATGCTGATTTATTATCAATGTTGGAAACAGTTGTGCTGCTTAATATTTTTTTTTTTATATAACCTGTGATACTTTTTTCAGGATTCATTGATGAATAAAAAGTTAAAAAAAGAACAGCACTTATTTAAAATAGAAATCTTTTGTAACAATATACACTACCATTCAAAAGTTTGGGGTCAATATTTTTTTTATTTTTTTATTTATTTATTTATTTATTTTTTTAAAGAAATTAATACTTTTATTCAGTAAGGATGTGTTAAATTGATAAGTGATAGTAAAGACTTATATTGTTAGAAAAGATTATCAGTAGAGCTGAATTGAACTCATTTCATAATTGATGAACTTCACGCAGTTATTGAACTGAACTGAGCACAATAATGACACTACTGTCCTTTTTAAATTTGCAACACAAGACAGGGAACAACCAACAATGTACGACAACCACCAGGATGAACAATATATATAATCATCATAAATTTTAAGACATTCAATTTAATTTTTTTTTTTTTTTTAAATATTTGAAGCTTCTTATCATAGAAGGAGGACTGACCTATTGTCTTTTTAGAACTTCTTTACAGCAGAATTTGAATTTGTCTCAAATTTGATGAAGTTAATCATTAATTCTGCTTTGAAACGATCTGTATCATATAAAGCGCTGTAGAAATAGAGGTGACTTGACTCACTCCTACAGGTATTGCTGGCCTGTGCTCAGTTGCCATAATTGCGGTTGAGCGCTGCTTGGTGGTTTGCAGGCCGGTGGGTTCCATCACCTTCCAGACGAGACATGCAGTCGCAGGAGTCGTCATGGCCTGGGTCTGGTCGTTCCTCTGGAACACCCCACCTCTTTTTGGATGGGGTAGATATGAGCTGGAGGGTGTGCAGACGTCTTGTGCACCTGACTGGTACAGCAGAAATTTGGCCAATGTGTCCTACATCATGTGTTACTTTCTCCTCTGCTTTGCACTGCCTTTCTCTGTCATTGTCATCTCCTACACTCGCCTCCTGTGGACCTTGCGGCAGGTAGGAGAATCTACTCAGATAGAGGAGAGGAGGTTTTATGCTAATAGAGCAGTAGAGGAAGTCATGTCATATTTGTCTCTATTAGAAAATGTAGTATGTTTTTATAGAGGTTAACAACACTTTATACATGTAAATTCTGTCATGTGTTTCCTGACTTGTGGTGGACTTTTATGTTGAAATTCTTGTTTCCTTTGTTCCATTTCCTGTACTGTGTCATGGTCATGTTTAGTTTCTAGGCATAGTTTTCTTGAGCCCTATTTGGATGGTAATTGTTTCTCATAAGGACGTAAGGTATTTTCAGCATTTACATGGGTATACAAAATGCAAAATGTCTGTGTTTTTCTCTCACCACCCATGTAAAAATCTCCAGCTGAATTACCTACTGGGTGTTTTTTTTTTTTTTTTTTTTGATGAACACCAAGGTCATATGGTAATTTAATTGCCATTCGAATCATATCTCTGAGTTTACAAGAAGAGATCAGTTTAAAATTCACAGTTTAAAGGTCCCGATTTACTCATGTTCTCAGTTCTTTTTCGTTCTTCGTTTAGGGGTAAAACGAAGTTCAAAATACGTGAGCAGCGATATATTGTTATCGAACATCTGGCGCTGCCCACACTGCTGAGAGCACGTTTAGATGAATATATAAATATATGCTGCGCGCTTTCCTCTCCATAACAAAATAAACACAACAAAAATGAGAAAACAGCAAGCATTTTTTATAAGAAAGCATAAGAAAAGCATCTGATCATAACAGCATGGGTATGTTAGCACGAGCTCTGCAAATTAGCACTTCAGTAAAGTCATGTCACATTTAATTATTTATATGGCATTTAATTTAATAGTTTGCTTAAAAGCAAGCAGCTTTACAGTATCAAACATGGAAAAACAGTGTCAGTGCCTCATTTCAAGTATATTGGGGCCTTAAATCCTTTTTTTACCACTGCCAAGCCATACAGTAACTGTTTCGCTTTGTGGTAATTTGTCAAAAATATTGATTTTACAATACATATCAATACTGAAGTATCTGAAATGCTGAAACCCTCACTCACTTGTTTCATTTGCTCTGGATGAATATTGTTGGTGTTACAGGGCTTGTATTTCGGTGTGGGATTGCACGTATTGCTCATAATTTTATTCATTCCCGCAGTTGCGCTCACACCCAAAGTGCACGCACATAAAGCCGCCTCTAAATTGAGTTCTTTTTCGCTGCTTATTGCTCTTAAACAGTCAAATACACACAAAATAATGTCAAAATGCCGGTCTTGGTGAGTATTCATGTAAACACAGTTATGTTTTAAGTGAATATAAACAGTTGAGAAAGAAAACACATGTGTAACGGTATAATGGATCTGTGCGTCAGGTCTTAAAGTGACAGCAGCCTAATAAACCTGCTGCCAAATTATAAGAAAATATTAAAAATATCTATATTGTAGTTTTTCCCCATGGTATCAATGTCAAAATTGTGGCCAGTGAAAATGCTGGGTGGCTAGTAACTTTGGAAAACCACTAGCCACAGTGGCCGGTGAGCAAAACAGTTAATGTCAAGCCCTGAAGAGTTATGGTTAGGGTTTGGTTGAGGGTTAATTACTTGTACTTATGCATAATTTACCGTTATTACTATAGTAAGTACATAGTAACATGTAACTTTGTCTCCTTAAAATAAAGTGTTACCAACACTTTTGCTTTTCCTCATCTGGGGATGTTTATTTTACCCTCAGGTGAGCAGACTGAAAATGTCAGAGGGAGGAAGCACTGCCAGGGCCGAGGCACAGGTGGCCTGTATGGTGATTGTCATGGTGATGGCCTTCCTGCTCACCTGGCTGCCCTACGCTGCATTTGCCTTGTCTGTGATCTTAGACCCAAACCTTTACATTGACCCAGTGATCGCCACAGTTCCCATGTATCTGGCCAAGAGCAGCACAGTTTTCAACCCCATAATCTACATATTCATGAACAGACAGGTGAGTCTATTTCAAATGCACATTCAGATTCAGTTCACAGATAGAGCTCCATGAAGCGAGCTGAGCTTGTCAGATGAGAGAGACACACAAAATAAGCAGTGCTGCGGGTCTTGACTGAAAACATTTTTTGCAGGGTTTTGCAGGGTATGCATAAAATGTTTTTAGTAACACTTTATTTTACAGTGTGTCCTTGTTACACATTACATGTACTTACAATAGTAGCGAATTATGCATAATTACATGCAACTAACCCTATTCCTAACCCTATAGTAAATATACATGTTGTTAATTAATATTACTCAGTAAATGTCTAATTAACAAGGACACCTTAAAATAAAGTGTAACCATGTTTCCTTTTGATTTGAGTCAAATATAACCTTTTTTTTTTATATATCTTTCATGTAGTGTGTAATATATAGCTTTTTGTGAATGTAAAAGGTCTGCAAAGTGCAGATAAGTGGAGTTTTTGTCTCCTAAAAAAAAAGAAGTGATTCTGAAATCAGTAATTCAGTCTCACTTCCTGATGAACCGAAGTAGATTTGTAACTAATTTGCATAAAGCCAGCCTGTGGTGTTCATTGGCTGAACAGCATCTGATTTGCCCCGCCCTCAATCACTGTAGTTGTATCTGAGACTGGAAGAGTTTGGTTTGTGTTGTTCATGTCGAGAAGATGCTGTTTTCTGCTGCCAAAGCAAATCCTCTTTGATGAGATTGATACGGTAAAACCGACGCCATCGTTACTGTTCGTCTCACTGTGAATCAAGAGCTGAGATTCAGATATGATAATGAGCGTTTGGTTTCTGACCAATCACAACAGCCCAATCAGAGCAGAGCAGGTTCTCAGAAAGGCGGGGTTTAGAGAGACTGAATCTTTGAACGAACCGAAAAGAGCTGATGCTGCAGTGGATATTATGAGAAAATTTAAGTGTTTTTTTTTACCTTGGATTCATGTGAACCTGTTGTAGGAGACTCTAAAACAACATTAGGAGCCTTTAAAATAGCATAATAGGGGCACACTAAAAATGATGAGCAACACAAAGGGAGAGTTGATATATTCGATATGACCCGAAACTCTCTCTCTCTCTCTTATCAGTTCAGAGAGCATGCTGTGCCGTTCCTACTCTGCGGCAGAAACCCGTGGGCCGTTGAGCCAGTATCAGAGGAAGAGACCACAGTATCATTTATCAGCAGGAGCAGCAAGATCTCACCTTCATCATCCCAAATAAATGTATGAAGGGTTAGCCCCTTCTAATTTATAAAAATATTATTCTCTTGATGTTTTCACTGGAATTGTTGATTCGCACTGTTATGGCTGTTTTGATGAGGAAAAAGCTCTGCGTTCATTTAAATTGGTTGTATATTGCATTCAAATAGATGAATGAATGTGCTGCTAATCCAATTAAAACTCCATGTAATCATATTATAGATAATATTCTTGACTTCTTCCACCATATGTGATCATTTGTGGGAGTCTGTGCTTTTAGCTGATTAAATGGAGACTTGCTTATTAGCAGCATCTTTAGATGATAGACTGATTAATGCTCCCACACCACAAAACATGTTAGGAACCAGCTGTAACCCTTCTACACTTCTAATGTTTCATCTACACAAAGGAGACATTAAATGCTACCAACATTATAATGGTACATTTTGGGTCATACATGAAGAAGATTTAAAAGAACATGCAAACTCTGGCTCAGCCGGGACTCAAACTTATATTTTTGAATCTGTATATATAAATGTAAATCTGAACATGTGATTATCCGCTTGTTAAGTCGTGACGTAAGGAACGCTGTTTCTGGGTCCAAGCCTCGACTCGTTTCACTTGAGAATGCCATTGCGACAGCCGTTAATGAGCGCTATTTATTCATATTAACCGTTTAACATTTAAAAAAGTTAAACATTTAAAATACTTAGTCTACACAACAGTCTCCGTGCTCACAGCATCACAGACATTAACATTTTAATGATTTATAAAAAATGAATCACTGTCTGGCCATCTGGGATTTTGGTATGGAGATAAAGGTTATGATTATTATTTTTTGACAGTATTACACCACATCGTGTGTGTATATCAGCATAATTTGTTGTTTTCTTGTGGTACGAGATAGTGTTTGGACCCGAAAGTGCTGCCGCGTGACGTCAGACTTAACAAGCGGACTAATCCTGAATTCTAATTTAGATATGTAGTTATGAGACCAAGAAGGTTTTGTGAAAAACAGTGTAAAAAATGTAAAAAAAAAATTTAAAAAATTAAAAATTAAAAATAAAATTATTTTATTTAAAGTTCATTTAAATAAAAATAAATAAATGAACAATACATAAATTATTATTTAAATAAAACAAGTAGCAAAAATATTTTATTAAAAAATAATTTGATTTAAATAAAATATATATTTGATAAGAATAAACCAGATTAAATGAAAGTAAGCAGTGTAAAAATGTAAAAATAAATAATTAAAAATATTTTTAATTATTTAAAACAATACACTTTATTAAATTAATTAAAATAAATATTTAAATAAAACATAAAATATTTTATTAAAATTTTAAATGATTTAAATAAAATACATATATTTGATAAAAATGAATAAATAAAACCTGATTTAAATGAAAATAAGCAGTGTAAAGATGTAAAAGTAAATAATTAAAAATAAATGTTATTTTATTTAAAGTTTTTTTTAAAAAAAAATAAATGATACATTTTATTAAAATAAATTAAAATAAATAAATATTTAAATAAAACTATTAAAAATGATTAAATAAAACCTGATTTAAATGAAAATGAGTGTAAAATGTAGAAATAAATAATTTGAAATTACATTTTATTTTATTTAAATAAAAATAAATAAATAAATAATGCATTTTAGATAATAATAAGTTTAGTAAATAATACATTTGAGGTAATAGATCGTAGCCACAACAAAACTAAGTTAACCGAACATGTCTGGCACCACACCAGCCATTTATTAATAATTCACATCAAAACTGTAGTTGAGCTCCATTGTCCACAGTAACTAGTAGCTTGCTAGCATAGTAAGTTAACTACTGAACAACTTACTTCTGTCTGCGGGTAAATGTATGTAAATGTATTTTGTGTTTTAAATAAGTTTATAATCATCATAGTTGATCGCTATAAGTTTTGGGGCTATGTGCACTACTGATTACAACACATAAATTCATCCATTTCTCCTGAATTAGAATAGAGAATAGAGTAAACTTTATACAATGTGAATTTAACTGTTTTAACGATGTCTTTAGTACCTTTCTGGACCTTGAAAGTGTTGATTACATTGCTGTCTATGGACAAGTCATATACCTCTCGGATTTCATCAAAAATATCTTAATTTGTGTTCTGAAGATGAACACCCTGTAACAAGAACATGTTTCACTCCGTAGTCTCTTTATCTAGAACTGTCAGTGTATTTAAGAAAGTACAAGGCTTTATGATTTTAATTGTCTTTTGTTTTCTGTCTTGGAGAGGGCAGGGAATCAGTGTTCAAAACAAAGAAACAAAGAAACAAACAAATATTTGTATGCCATACAATCTACACTTATGAATATGGAATTTAGCTACATCATTATGTTTGATGCATCTATTGGTACAGTTTACAGCAATACATTCGACCTTGCTTAATTATGGTTAAGTCTAGTAAAATATATTTTAAAAATTAAAATATGAACAACAATTACAGAACAAAACAGCCAAGGGTGTAATGAATAAATAAAAAAAATAATGAAACTTCTTGCTTTTTCACAAAAAAATGCCCAGTCAAATACCAGTCAAACGTCACAAACGAATATTGACTCTGAACCGGAAGCACCTACAATGGTTTATGTGTGAAATGGTAAATGCTAAAAACAAATCCTGTTTCTTTGAGAAAAATAGTGCTATTTTTTGTGCACAAACATGTACCACTCATATATATATATATATATATATATATATATATATATATATATATATATATATATATATTATATAAATATATTCAATCATCAGTTTTTTAATAATATAATTGTAAAATGTATGTCATAATTTATTTCATATAATTATTTTAAAATACATTTTTACCTCCTGAGTTTGAATCTCTTGATTAAAATGAGTCTTGAGGTCTTCAGGTAAGCTGTTGTCCATCTAGAACTGACAGACACTTTTTAAATTTGTTTAGATCATATTTACTGTCTACTTTCATTCAAATGCAGAAGTAAAATTGGTTGCAAACACATAAAACATGTTGATTTATAGTTCTGTGGTATTTCACTACTGAGCTCAAACTCACAGGACTGACCTTTTTCACAGCAACATATGTGTCGCCCATTCGGTCTCTGAACAGGACGCTGAACCCGCCGGTGCCTGGCCGACAGCCTCTGTCCGACACGGGCCGATCATATTCCTCATAAATTGATGTTCCTCATAATCTTGAATCAGAATATCTTCTCCTCCCTCTTGCAGCATCTCTTCCCTTCTCTGATGATGAGGACGGGGCAACCTGTCACTCACATGAGATCCACCAATAGCAAACCACAACCGCCCTACATTTGTTCTTGTTTGAGAAGCATTTGACTTGGATATAGAACACAATAGAGAAGAAAAGACTAGCACGACTTCAATTTCTTGCTGACTTCAAGACATCTATGTCTTCAGATAGATTTGAAAAAGCATCTTTTTCTGATGATTAGACATAGCCTGTCAGAAAAAGTCATGGCAGGTGAGAATACCTGCTTTAGTGTGACAGATCTTGTCGTCTGGCAGCAGGATGGTGACGGCAGCGAACAGCTGGTGTCGGATCAGAATCTCCACCGGATCTCCAACGGTTCCCCAGTCCATCGTGGGACTTTTTCCCTTGAGAACTGCTGCTTCAAACATCCTGAAATCAGATGCCACCCATAGCAACCATACTGAACATCTTAGCAACTGCATAGCAACCATCTGAAAAACACCCCAGTACTGTAGTGGTGAGTTTTGAACAGGTGAATACCACCAGTGTTGAAATTGTTAACTAAAACTATAAAAAATTGTTTTCAGTATATTAAATTATGCCGAAATAAAATATTATGGCGACAGACAGAGTTTAGATTAAGACAGGATTAGGCCTTAGTTCAATTAAGGCATTTAAGTAACTTTTATAAACGTGTTTTAGAAAAAACATTACTGGTGTGAATCTTGAGACAAAACAATGACACTGACATATTTTGAGATATGCTTTCAGTTAAAACAGCTCAAACATGCATTTTAGTCTGGACTAGCTTAAACCTTGTCTGTGAAACTGGAGGTATAAAATATAAACAGATGAAAAACTTAAAACTATGATTTTTTTTTTTTTTTTTAATTTCTAAAACTTAAACTAAAATTAAAACTGAAATTATAAAAATAAAAACTAATGGAATGAGAGATAGAATGAAGGATGGATGGAACAATGGAGAGACAGACAGATAGGCCTAGATAAAATAAAAAACACAAAATTAATTTTAACTAAAATTAAAATATAAACTGAAAATATAAATAAATCTAATTCAAAATATTAATAAATATATATAAATTGTGAAAATTCATCTCAATGGCAAAAAGTGTCCCAATCACCCGGAATTCACCCTATATATATATATATATATAAAAGACTTCAGATGCGAAAGCCTCTAAGTGCCATCTGAAATTTTCTTCTAAAATGAGCATTTTTATCAAGTTTGTATGTTTATGTTCAGTCATTTCACTTTAATGGCAATGAAAAGGACCTATTAATTGCCATTAAAGTGAAATTACTGAACCTAAACATATACGAGCTTGATAAAAATGCTCATTTTAGAAGAAAATTTCAGACGGCACTTAAAGGCTTTTGCATCTGAACTCATATATATATATATATATATATATTAGTAACACCTCCCTTTTTTTTTCTTAAAGATATTACTCTGAGGGGGTTCAACAGAAATTCGACCGGTACTGAAAGATGAAACCACTTCAACAAACAAATATTCTTTTTTTTCTATTTTATTCCCACTAGTGCATGTATATAATTGCCACAAAAATAAACAATAAGCAAAAAAGCAGTCTTTGTCTCTGTGCAAATGAGTCAATAAATTAAACTTATCGTCAATGATCAACTTTAGCTGAGCTGAAATGATGATGGTGATGAGATGAATATAAATACACAATGTTATTTGAGAGCGATGCAAATCCAGTAATCCAGTGAGTGAGAAGTGAAGACAGTCAACGGCGTTCGGTGACTCGCTGACCTAAACGCTGCGGTGATTAGGCCACGCGCCGTAGCCTCGCTACATGCTACTCGCTTCCTGGAGACGTGCATGAGTATAATCGTGACACAAATGAACTGATACATAAGATGAAAAAGTCCTTTCTACAAAAGAAAGCAAAATAGCTAACATCAGTCAATGTTTTTTTTTACAAATACACCAAGTTAACATAGTCAGCCAATACTCAGGTTTGAGCGTAAACTCTCGAAGAGTTCTCAGACATGCGTGACGTCACACATGCCGATCCGAATCCGAGTATATTCTTCAGTAACACGCTCATATCTCTTCTGAAGTTTCCACACGCGCATATAACAGCCTTTTTTTTTTTCTTGTGTTTTCCGAGATTGAGTAACTTCCTTGGTCATTTCCCCTTCCTAAAACATCCACTTTAAACTGAAACTAAATGAGATTACGAGTTATAAAAGGTGTAAACAGGGATCTCCACGCATCACCTGATATCAAAGTCAGTTTTATACATAAAACTTATAAATTTACCTCAGGGATAAAACACTGTGACCTATGAGACAAACTTGATATTCCTGCAGGGGACGCTAAAAAGACATTCTGTGAGGAACACAGCTCTTCAGGAGAACACGGGAGTAAAAGGAAAATCAGTGCTTTTGATGATCAAGGTCCCATTTCAGAGGAGGACAAAGAAACATCTGCATTGTCATTTTTCAAGGTAAGTTAGTAAATATTTTAAGTGTTTAAGTGTCATGAGAGGACTGTCTGAGAGGACAGTCTTTGGACAGGGTCACGGTGAATGAAATCACGAGAATCACGCCTTCTTCCTTCCTACAGAATAGGTTCAAAGTCAGAGTTGGAAACGTCTTTTTCCACAAATTTTGTATGTATGCAAACTGTATAATATCCAAGGTACACATTTAGTAATTGTACAGTTAATTCTCATATTGTATTTTCAGAAAGTTTTGGAATATTTTTCCTCTCCCCAAATTTGTACCGAAACACACTAATAAATAATTTAATAAGAAGGGTTACAATTGACCTATTAAGATTTTGTTTACACCAATATATTTTTTGCTATTTTTTTAAAAAGAAGTTTTCACAGGTTAATCAATAACAATTACAATTTTAACAATATTTCAAGTGTAATTTATGAGATTTGACCCTGGCCAGATTTAAACACTGATTTTGCGGCAGCATTCAAAATGAGTAAATGACCCTTGAAACTAATGTTAGGCTTCAAATAAAGATTGTATTACATTGTTATGCCAGTAGGTGGCGACCAGTGACTTTAAAAATGTATTTGATAGAGATAGTTCAAAAACTCTGGACCAAACAAGTCTTCATTTATTAATTTCAAACTATTTTTTTTTTTTTTTTTTTTTTTTACACAATGAATTTATTTAAAATAATAAATATTTGTATAACTTTTAGACATATATAAATACACTCATTTATAACATTAAATAGAACATTTTGTCAGAACCTCAAGTAAATTACATGTTATTTTTTTTAGTTGTCTAATGTTTTGTTTTCAGAATCGTGGGAGAAACGTGATCTGTATTAAAAAAATAAATTATCCAGATTATCCAGAATCATAAATTACGATTAAAAGCAGTGGTCTCAAACTCAGTTCCTGGAGGGCCACAGCTCTGCACAGTTTAGCTCCAACCAGCTCCAACTTACACCTGCTTGGAAGTTTCTAGTAATCCTGAAGACCTTGATTAGCTGGATCAGGTGTGCTTGATTAGGGTTGGAGCAAAACTGTGCAGAGCTGTGGCCCTCCAGGAATTGAGTTTGAGAACACTGCTTAAAAGAATATATTTGACATCTAAATTATACCTACAATTAGCTCTGTTTCTATTCAAATGTACAATCTTAAAGGTTCTTTCACTTTCAAAGGAAAATTAGCCCAAGCTTTACTCACCCTCAAGCCATCCTAGGTGTACATGACTTTCTTCTTTCTGATGAACACAATCAGAGTTATATTAATAAATATCCTGACGCATCCGAGCTTTATAATGGCAGTGAACAGGACCAATGAGTATGAGCTGAAGAAAGTGTCTCCATCCACATCCATCCATCATAAACGTACTCAATACAGCTCCAGGGGTTAATAAAGGCCTTCTGAAGCAAAGTGATGCGTTTGTGTAAAAAAATAAATCCATATTTAACAAGTTATGAAATAAAATATCTAGCTTCCACCAGACCGCCTTCCGTATTCAACTTAGGAAGAAAGTGTAAACCGTCGTCACGTCAGTTAAGTTTTTTCCATAAGTTGAATAAGGAAGGCGTAGGACGTAGCGTAAGCTTTTTGAACTGGGAGAGTTTTACACTTTCGTACGTTGAATACAGAAGGTGGTCTGGCAGAAGCTAGATATTTTACTTCGTAACTTGTTACAGTTTGATTACAAAACTGATTACAAAATTGTAGACAGATTACCTCAAAAAATTTAAGTAAAGCAACTCAAATATTTTAAGTAAAGAATAATTATAAATAACAATTGTCAAACTGAATTTTTTTAATGTTAGTTTTATTTAATGTTTAAGTCCACTGTACTTAAAACCATTGCTTACCATACCTAATGTTTCTTATTTTTCAATTATTTTGATGCAGTGGATGTAAAACCTAATAAATTCAGATTCAAAACATTTAAGTAAACAAAAAAAAAAAAAATTATACTTCACAAATTCGGTAATTACACTTTAATTGAAATATTGAATAAACTAACACCTAATATTTACGGTTAAGTGCTAGTTAGCAACAGCACACCAGCATGTGTTAATGTAAAGTACCGGGTATACTTCGGCCGTCCGCGTTCGTGCACCGTCCACATGAAGTAATTTTCGTCATGCTGAGGGCTCGCGGCCGGCCGCACACCCCGTCCATGTGCAGCCCAAATTTCGAGACCGCGCGGACGGTGCGCGTGCAACAGCACATTCGCAAGCAAGACAGAAGAGTCCACTAGGTGGCAATATGCACAGTACTGAGCACAATGTGCAGTCGTAGAAGAAGAGTGTGTAAAGAGCGATTCAAAAACAAGACGAGTAAACTCCATCGTTTTTTATTCCTGTTCTCTTGGTGTATCTTCTGAACTATGTTGCAATGGTGGATGCACTATTTTTCTCCTCCGATCGTGCCCAGCGAATGTCCCGTTGATGACACGATGTCTGGTAGAATATAGAAAAAAAAATGTACTGCGCATGTGTCGAACTCGGTCATCCACGGTTTAGTATACGACTGTGCACGAGATGCATCCAGGCGCGGAAAGTCAAGTATACCCGGGGCTTAATAATCAAAGACACTATCACTTTTTACTTGCATGAGCTGTCAATCAACATGCAGTATATACAGCCTTAAAGTTTTGCAGCCCATTCTTGACCTAACTACAGGCACTACTCTTCACCAAGATGGTGACCCTAAAAACTTCAACATCACAGAAACATATTTAAATACCAAAATAACAGAACATTAAACAACAACGCATCTTCCCCTATATTAATCTTGTGCAAAAGCACACAAAATAACACTCAATTTTAACATTTATTCTCCCTTACAAAGTGTGACGCAAAGCATGCTGGGAACGTGAAATCTGCTGCAACTCAGTTTAATGTTGAATGGACTCTTTTGATAACGTCGGTTCTATTCCTCATTCGGAAAATGTAATTGTTTTAAGCTCCATCAATGATTTAACAGACTTTAATTGCAGCGTACTCAATCTTTATAAGTTAGTAGTACTGTTCTTGTCACACAATTTCTGAAAGCTGACACTCAAACACCAGAACCACACACCAAATCTGCAAAACCATACACTAATTTTCAGCCTTCGACTCAGTTTTCAATTTCATAAAACACTTTTTGCAAAACACAACACACAATTCTCTATGTAACACACAAAAATCATGATTTCCTTTTTCAAACACAACCATTGTTTCTGTCCAACTACACATGGTTGATTTCTTTTCTTTCGTACTGTAATACTGTATTCACAACCACAAATGCTTACAGTAAAACAATAAATAGTTTGGTTTCAATCTTGCTTTCGTGTTTACCGGGAATTTATCTCTCTGCCAATTACTTTCGATCTTGTATAGAAACGTACATATGAGCTCAAGAAAGAAGAGCTTTAGGTTTTGAATAACTGTGTGTATATGATATATCCAAAAATAGAATATAATGGCAAAGGTGTTTGCAACGTAAGACAAATGTTGGCTTTTGAGATGTGTTTGTGATATTTTGAATGCAGTGCTTCATTTTGGAAGAGATGTGAGGCATTTTGCATTTTGTGTGTGCAATTCTTGGATTTGTGTGTAAAATTTTGAAAAAAAAGGCAAAGTTTTGAAAATGTGCGTAAGCAGTTGAAAAAAACTGTAAATATGGATATTTTTTTACACAAACGCATTGCTTCACTTCAGAAGGCCTTTATTAACCCCCGGAGCCGTGTGGAGTATGTTTATGATGGATGGATGTGGATGGATGCACTTTGTTCAGCTCATATTCGTTGATCTCGTTCACTGCCATTATAAAGCTCGGATACGTCAGGATATTTATTAAAATATCTCTGTTTGTGTTCATCAGAAAGAAGAAAGTCATATACACCAAGGATGGCTTGAGGGTGAGTTAAGCTTGGGGTAATTTTCATTTAAAAAAAGTGAAGCACATAATTTGTAATTGAAAGGGTTTAATGACAATATCTGGTTATGGTGACACTTACAAAATAGATGTATGAGATGATAAGTTATACCATTAATCATACACAGCATATATGTAAAATGTTACCTGAGGAATAGAAATAGAGAGAGAGAGAGAGAGAGAGAGAGAGAAAGTGTAGAGGGAAAGAGACAAATTAAAGAGAAGGCAAAGAGAGAGTGCCTCAACAGGGCTCCAGACTAACTTTTTTACTAGGAACACTTAATTTGTAGACTGAAAGCCCTCTATAACATGTTCATCCATGGCACAATGTTTCCACATCAGAGCTGTTGGATCTGATATCTGCGGTTTATAACGGAGAACTGCGCTGAATTTAAATGCTTCTTAGATCACGCAACACTGTTATTAATTCTGTGGTGAATCTTTCTTTACTGGATCTCCCTGGCAGCGCAGTGTAGTAACAGTGCCGCATGATCAAGATCGTCTCGTGAGTAGCTCCAGCTTGTGCTGCCGCTGAAGCGGCTGCACTGACATTGGTCTGAACTGATAAATGGTCCATGAAGCACAAATGAGTAGTGCAGTTTCGTTCCGCTTTCATTATGTTTGCCATTTTTATGTTGGGCAATGTTGTGGCAGTTGTGCCACATGCAGGACACCATTTAGTCGCAGTCTGGAGCCCTGCCCAAGAAAGAGAAGAGCCAGAGAATAAAAGAGGCAGAGCAACAGTTACAATCTTCTTTTATCCCTTCCTTGACATTGTGACTGAAACCCAAATGCCAGACTTTCAAACTGACCAATCAGAAGTTTAAAACTTCTCCCACTGTACTAAAGGTGTGACAATTAGCAGACCCCCGATGTACACACATATTGGCCTATAGGCCTTGATCACTATCAACACCTGTGTGCCTTCCAAATGGCCCTTGTAGCAAGAGAGAGGGGGTTGAAACAGCAAAGCAAATGTCTTTTTTCATTTTAAAATATCTTTGGATATTTTCAATCTTACACAGTTAATGTAATCAAATATAATTGTGTGTGTTTTTTTTTTGTTTAGTTTTTTTTTGCATCCGATCTGAGCCACTTCCAAATGTGGTTTTAAATCAGATACATATCTGATATCTGGACATCCGACTTACATTATATTTCTCACCTCATCAATGAGGTTATAACCTCGCTTTTTTTTTTTTTTTTTTATTAAACCAAAACCTTCACTGGGAGGCTATTCTCTCACTTGCTCGCTATCTCGTTATCATCAATATTCAGATTCATTAAAATGAATGTAATCTTACCTGCTACTGTATTTCACTGCAGAATTCTAGATTTAACGAGCTGTAGATAAAGTAACAAACGCAAATTACCGTTACTTTCCGATCTATATCCATTCAGTCAGATTTCGTGCTGCAAAACATCCATGACACCTTATCCTTTCTAGCAGGTAATCATGGCCACCCAATGTGAAATATAAAAAAAAAATTAATAGCACGGCCATTCAAAACCCAAGGGTCTACCATGCATAGTAAAGCGATCATCGACAATCATTTTAAGCAGGAATTAATGTAAACACAGATATCGGATACCAGTCATGTCTAAGTGAATGTTAACAGGCGGGACAAAAAATTGGATATGGTTAAAAGATCATATATATATATATATATATATATATATAATCAGGTGTCAAACAATAACCTACTAATGAGCAGATTCTTAAAGGGGTGGTTCAGTGGTTTTTTTCTAGGCTTGATTGTGTTTGTGGGGCGCAGTTTAACGCAGTATTTTTCATATATTTTACCTTTATTCTACACTGCTGTTTCCCTTCTCTTAAAAACGCTCTGAGTTCCTGGTTCTATGAAGCCCCTCCCTCAGAAGTACGCAATAGACTGATATTGGTTAGCTGACCCTGTGTGTTGTGATTCACTGTCCGGAATACTTTGTTACGATTCACGTTGTCCGTAAAGGCCACGCCCCTTACCCTTACGGGCAAACGTCGCATGTGCTTCGGTCAAAGTCCAGTCTTTGCTTCGGTGGAAATGTAAATAATGGCGTCAATATTGCCGTATTAATTTGAGCCCGAATCAGACCCAGATAGCAGTAATGATGAAGAGGCTCAAGCAGAACCTCTGCAAGCACAGCTTTTAATGGACGTTATTTTAAGTATTTTTGATTAAAGCTTTACTGTAGCTGAATACATGACTGAGTAGTAGCATTTTTGTAAAGGTATTGTTTAATTTATAACATGAACGAGCATGTGGGTAAAAACAACATAAAAGCTGTAATGAAACAATGCTGTACACTGATAACAGAAACGCCGACAAACACCAACAGAAGTTTGCTGGTGTAATTACATAGAAGTTTGTTGGTGTTTGTAGGTGTTTGTTGAAGTATGAAATAGAATTTAGCTAACTGGCTAGCGAAGCCAAACTGCGTTGGTCTTTGTTTACGTCCCAGAAACTATATAAAAAAAATAAAACGTACTTACAGTTTGGGGCCCATAAACAGCAGCTTCTGCTTTTAAAGTGGGAACTGCTCCATCTTTCAGTAATAGCCTTTGTGCAAATCCAGCATTGAACTCATGTAGATTCTAGAAGCTGTCTTCTGTAAAATGTGCAGCACAGACAGCTAAATTAGCATTATAATTGTCAGGAACAGAATTAAACATAAATTTTAAACATTGTTCCCGAAGTCCAGCGTCCCTAGGAAGAAGACTTGGCCTCGCCCACTTTGTTGCGTGTTCCTGGCGGCAGTGTTTGTTATTTGCAGGGTTTATGAGGTCACCAACCTGGTAAGAACCTCGTTGTAGTCCAAACTGTTCGTTTTTGTAGGCATTAAACTGCCATAACTTTAAAAGACAATATCTCTGTTTGCATTGAACTTTCAGCGCTGTAACTTTGCAGATACTGTTTATGCTCAAGCAGCAACATTACACACTAACTAAAGTTTAAAAAGTGAAATCGCAATGAACCACCCCTTTAAACTGAAAAACAATGTGAAGAATTAGTTTTGGACCTTAAAATGTTTCGTAATAGTTGGTCTGATCAAAGTGCCGTTTCATTAAGCACATTTATTTGCACATACTGCATAGATCTCTGCTATAAAAGTGCAACTTCTAGTAGACTTTTTTTTTTCCTTTGCTACAACAGTCCATGAAGGACAATGGAATCTGTTTTAGAGCTGCTTCAAGATATTCTAGAAGACCTGGAACGAGACAATCTGAAGAAATTTAGGAGTCTCTTAAAACAAGATGGACCCCTTCGAGCTGGTAAACTGGAGGATGCTGGTGTCACTGATATAGTGGATATAATGATGGAGCGTTTTGGAGCAGAAGAAGCTGTGAAGATCACACTGAACATCCTGAGGAAGATGAAGCAGAACCAGCTGGCTGAAGAGTTACAGAGCAAGTACACTGAAGGTAATAAAGGAAAGAATAGAGAACAAGAGGCAGTATAGATTCATAGAAATGTATATATTTAGATTCTCTTGTTCTCCAAGACTACATTTATTCTTCAGAAATCATTCTAATATGCTGATTTAGTTAATAGTTTAATAGTTGTACTGCTTAAAGAAGTGTTGAAACATGCTGCAGTGCCTTTTTCAGGATACTTTGATGAACATAAAGTCTCATTCTTTTCTCTCTCTTCAAAGTGCAAAAATCCTTAGAGCCAGCTGAGAAACACATAAGAAAACAAGGTGAATTAACCTTACTCACGTCCTTGCAGTGGGATCAGAAATGATTTTAGTATGTTTGATGTATATTGATCTCAGTACACAACAGAACTGCTTTCAGTGCTGTCAATTTAAATACCATATGTTTGCACCAGTTGATTTTAATGATAATCATGCCAATGTGAAAAACCTTTGTGTTTAATTTTCTAGTGTTGTTTTGTTCACACCTTTTCCTGTTTATTTATATTTTTCATAACAGAGGATTTCTGGCTGCAGGAATTCATGAAAACACACAAAATAAACATGAAGGAGAAAGTAGAACACATTTTTGAGTGTAAAAAGGGAAATGAAGCACATCTCAAGGATGTTTTCACAGAACTCTTCATTACGGAGGGGGATCTTAAAGAAGTCAATCAAGAACATGAGATTATGAAGATTGATGAAGCCATTAAACCCCGTAAATCACAGGACTGTTCAATCAAATGCAATGATGTATTTGGTCGGAACAAAAATAAGAAAAAGATTGTTCTGACCAAAGGCATTGCTGGCATTGGAAAAACGGTCTCAGTGCACAAGTTCATTCTGGACTGGGCAGAAGAAAAAGCCAATCAGGATATAGACTGTGTTTTCCTTCTTCCATTCCGAAGGATTAACTGCATTAAAGACCAAGAGATCAGTCTGCATGAGTTTCTTCAGATATTTAATCCTGAACTGGAGGACCTGGAAACAGCAAAGTTATGTAAGATATATAAACGTAATCTTGCATTTATCTTTGATGGACTGGATGAGAGTCGACTGCCTTTGGATTTTGACAGTGGAATGGTGAGGAGTGTTGAGAAGCGATCATCTGTAGATGAACTGTTTACAAGTCTGGTGAATGGGACTCTGCTTCCATCAGCTCGTGTCTGGGTGACATCACGACCAGCGGCAGCCAATCAGATCCCTCCAGAGTATGTAGGGTTGTTCACAGAGGTGCGAGGATTCACTGACCATCAGAAGGATGAATATTTCAGAAAGAGAATCAAAGATGAGACTCAGGCCTCCAGAACGATCTCACACATTAAGAAATCTCGTAGTCTCTACATCATGTGTTACATTCCTGTGTTCTGTTGGATTACAGCCACTGTACTTTGGGACGTCCCCATTGAGAACAATGCAGAGAACATCAACATGACACTTACTGAAATGTACATCATTTCCTGCTAATACAGATGAGGATGAAGAGCCAGAAGTGTGACAGAAAAACAGAAAGAGTCCATACCAAGCTCTTAGATTCCAATAAAACAATGATTTTGAAGTTAGCTAAACTAGCATTTGAACAACTGAAGAAAGAAAACATTGTGTTTTATGAGGAAGATCTGAGAGTATGTGGTATTGATGAGAGTGAAGACTTTGAGTCCACAGGAATGCTCACTGAGATCTTTCAGCAAGAAGCTGGACTTCATGAGATGAAGGTCTTCTGCTTTGTGCATCTGAGTGTTCAAGAGTTCCTGGCTGCAGTGCATGTGTTCCTCTGCTACCTGAACAAGAACATGGATGAGCTGCAGTTTTTCAGTGAAGAAGCACAAAACGAGCTGCAGTTTTTCAGTGAAGAAACACGAAGAAAGATCAGGCCTGACCACATTGACAAGCCAGACAAAAATATTGCTTTACATGATTTACTAAAGAAGGCTGTTAGGAAAGCAATGCAAAGTAAGAAAGGACATTTAGACCTATTTTTACGGTTTCTGCTGGGCATTTCACTGGAATCTAATCAGAAACTGCTCAGAGGCCTGTTCTCACACACTGAAGAAAGCAAAGACAGCGTCACAGAAATAACCAAACACATTAAAGAAGAATTACAAAACCAGGACATCTCACCTGAAACTTCAGTCAACCTGTTCTACTGCTTACTGGAGCTCAATGACAATTCACTATATACAGAAATCCAAAGATACTTCAGATCATCTCCAGAAAGACCCCTCTCTTCTTCCATGTGCTCACTGATTGCTTACGTACTGCTGATGTCAGAGGAGGTGCTGGATGAGCTCGACCTGAAGAGGTACAATACTGAACTGGGAGGAAAAAGGAGACTCCTGCCAGCTGTGAGATGCTACAGAAAAGCAGAGTAAGGAACTTGATGGCAGCTCAGTGGTACTCTTAATCAAAGTTTTTAAATCTGAAAATCAGTTGTAGCATAAGATGTAGTGTGGAGTATCATGTTTTTACTGATTTTGGAGAGTAAAATCTGTATGTACTAAAATGGATTTACTAAACAGTGATTTTATAGACATACATTTGACAAGTTATTTTCACTTGGCTGTCACATCAGTTCCAGCATACTTGACATTTATAAATTTTTCCAGAAATCTTGAATATTCACAGAGAACAGGACATAACCTATTACTGTTTCTACAACCACTGTTCCTACAAGATAAACACACAATAAATGGCATGAACGAACATCCTGTTTTACAGACTCTCCTTATGTTATCTCAATGACACCGACTGTGAAACTGTGGCTTTGGCCCTGCAGATACCAAACTCACCCCTGATAGAGCTGGACATAAGTCGCAATTACCTGCATGACTCAGGAATGAAGCTGCTCTCTGATGGACTGAAGAGCCCAAACTGTCAGCTGAAGATACTGAGGTTTGAGATTCATTCAATCCTTATACAACACCCACCTCAGTATTTCAGTCACTAAAAACAGAATATGACATTAAAAACACTTAAAGTCCCCCTGTAGTCAATAATTGTATCCCTTAAAACTCATCTTTGATCACCAAGATTACATATTTAAATGTTTTTTCCTGTGAAAAAATTTCTTCTGTGCCTTAAAATAGCTTGACTGTAACTCTACACCCTTGCCCCATTTAATACACGTGGATCAATGAATATGCAAATTAGTCCCACCTCCACTCTCTCACGCCAGCTCAGAGATCCACTCGGTCAACTTACTGAGGTAAACGCTGCACAATGGAATCGCTCTTTACAACATCAGAGATTATGGTAACTAACGGTAATAACGGTAATTAATATGTTGAGCCTTTTGCTTGACCATGTTATCAAACAGCATTGAACAACTCAGAACATCAGTGGAGAAAGCATGTTCATCATAACATCGTAAGATACATCACACACCCGCCATATTGCTAAATCTACACGAATTTTCATATCAACAGGAAAAATATACTGGGATAACCTGGCTTCTCTCGAGACTCCCCTGCTAGTTCGCTGTTAATGATATGCTAAAGCCTGCTGGCACATTGACGTGATTGGTTACAAGACAGATTGTGACGTCACAGACACCAGCGATTTCAAACCGTGGGTTTCAGGTTCTTTTTTCTTTTTTTCACTGCAGTTTTAAGGAGAAAATACTCAGCAAAAGTTGACATGAATTTGCACATGGTTTGTCTTAAAGCATATTAAAAACATCACATAATCCAGTGGTTCTCAAACTTTTTTTGGTCACGCCCCCTTTTAAACCTTTAAAAAAAAGTTTTAATTTAAAAAACATGCAATAGTTTCACTTCGTAATGCCGTTGAATCATTTAAAAAATATAACCGTAAGAGAGAATAATAGATCAGAACATAACTTTTAATTTAAATAAACAATTTTCAGTGATGCTTTGGATGAACATTATGTATTCAGTGGCTGCAGTGAGCTCTTCTCACAGCGTGTCACAAGCTCAGCTTGTTGTATGTCTTCTCGCCACAAAACGGCAGCAGAGCCTGAAGAGATGCTTTTCTATGGCAAGGAAGTTCTATGTTGGGCTTGTTCAGATGGTGAAAAGTCAGTGGTCTGAAGAAGGAATAAGTGGAATTGGCATTCGCTGCCAATTCGGTATTCGGTTCATCTACCGCTATTCACGCACTTGAACGCTGTGGCGAAGGCTGTTTTCTTTTTTCTGCTGATTTCCATGCCCCACACTTTGAGAACCACTGCCATAATCCCACCATTGTTGTAAAAATTTAAAAGACTTTGTCTTTATAAAAACTTTCCAAAAGAACTTAAAGGATTCTACTAAAAACTTTTTAAATTAATTACAGATTCATATTAAAATGACAATAAGAGCTTTTGCGTTTCACTGAATTAAAAATAACTTTACAACTCACTATATTATGATCAGTAAACGACAATGGTGTGATATAGCATTTATTAACCATAGTCAAGTGATGCTTGAAGACATAAAACTAAGCTAATATAGCTAAAGCTAAATAATTATCCCGTGAGTGAGCCCATGTGAGCCCATGTATACTGTATTTGAATACCATTCAGAGCTCTCCAAACATCACACAAATCATATTTTTCAATTTTTCAGCATTACAAATAATCGCTGCCTATAGGGAATCAGAATCGTCAGGATTGGCTCTGCCTGGATAAAATCCCATCTATCTGGCCGATGCATCCCTGTGAATTTATTTTTCAATGTTTTTTTTTTCTTTTTCAAAATTAAAGGAAAAAAACTCTAATAATAATACTAATAATACTCTAATAAATATTTGATAGTAAAACATTGGTTTTGAGTACAGTACTACTATTAACAACAACAAAATAAAAGTAAAAAGTTAATTAAAGGCTAATTTTCTAATGTTTAATTCTGACAGATTCTTTCATCAGGGCCTTAACTGCATTTCCTTATTGAATATATTTTAAATTAAAATAAAGTTCATTAAAAATTAAGTTATTTAAGATATTTGGCCAAATGATTTCTAGAAAAAAAAAATGTGTGTAATTTTTACAGTATTTCTAGTGTTAGAAAGCTTAAAGCCTTAAAGGGATAAGTTCACCCAATAAATAAAAATTATCCCATGATTTGCTCACCCTCAAATCTTCTTTCAGACGAACACAATCAGAGATATATTTAAAAATATCCTGGCTCTTCCAAGCTATATAATATTAGTGACATCCATCTATCATAAAAATAATCCATACGGCTCCAAGGGGTTAATAAAGTCCTTCTGAAGCGAAGCGATGGGTTTTTGTAAGAAAAATATCCATATTTAAAACTTTATAAAGTAAAATAACTAGCTTCCAGCATACAGCCATACGCATTGATTTGTGAAGGAAGAGTGACCTCTGACTCGACGTATGACATGGAAGTGCAAAGGATAGAGCAAAACAAAACACTGGTCACAAATAAGAAGTCTAAAATGAGAATATTTAAAGAGAAATGTCGGAGGATTTTGATATAAGAGAAGAGGAGCTTGAGTTTGTTGCCCAGCCCTATTTGTTTAAACCGCGAGAGGCGTCTAAGCCTACACTACTCCTACATCCTACGTTATACATCACTTCAGGGCTTCCTCTTGTGCCGCAAGTCGACTTACGCAGTATGCACATGGCCGTCTGTGTACAGCCGTCTGCCGGATGCTAGTTATTTTAGCTTATAAAGTTTTAAATATGGATATTTTTCTTGCAAAAACCCATCACTTCACTTCAGAAGGCCTTTATTAACCCTCTGGAGCCCTATGGATTATATTTATGATGGATTCATTTTTGGGGGGCTTCAAAACAGGCCCCCTGTTTACTACCATTATAAAGCTTTGTAGAGCCAGAATATTTCTAAATATATATATGATATATCAGTCATATACACCTAGGATTGCTTAAGGGTGAGTTTTTGGGTGAACTATCCCTTTAAAGATTCCCATATCATATCATAGAAGTGTTGAATTCAAACAGGTCGAACACCTCTCATTGTGTTTATCACTGGTTAGAGCAGCCAGCATAAGCAAGTTTCATCATCGCTACAATGGAGGCCTGTCTCTCTCTGCTCTCGTGCTGCAGCTGCAGCTGCACAGTTCAATCACTGTTTGTCACACATTTGGAGTATGGTCATGGTGAATCTCATGCACTGCAGTGTAGCTATACCAGCTCTTACTATGGTGGAATTATCGGGCCATTGGAGAGATCCCGTTGCTTATAATAAGAGGACATTTAAACACTGCAGTGTACTGATACTCTGAGCTCACCCACTGCACACTGCCTACATGCTGCTTCTCTGCACTCTCCTTTCGCAAACAATGAAACCATTTTTAACTATTAACAAGAGTAGATTTGATGGTGTAAAAAGTATTTGACTTTAAAATGAAGCAAAGTAAAAGCTTCAACAAATTAAAATACTCAAAGTAAAAATTTTGGAAAAAAGCTGTTTAAATACAGTAACAAAGTATTTGTACTTTGTTACTTTACACCACTGTAAAGTTTTTTTTTATTATTCTGTTCAGATTGGAAGGCTGTTCTCTCACAGGTCAGTGCTGTGAAATCGTGGCATCAGTTCTACAATCATCAAACTCCCGTCTAATAGAGCTGGACATGAGTGGCAATGACCTGCAGGACTCAGGAGTAAAGCTGCTCTCTGATGGACTGAAGAGCCCAAACTGTCAGCTGGAGATACTGAGGTTTGAGATTCATTCTTTCAGTATATTGAAGCATTATAAATTATTACTGTATATTTATTTTGTAGTAGATTTTTTAATGCATGAATTTTATATATGTATAAGAGTCACTCTCTCTAAAAGGAAAGGAAAATATTATTGTGCAGAAACAATGTGTGAAGTGTCAACAACACAGTTTAAACCACCACTGATGCAGCATTTCATTTACTCAGAACCTAAAAACCAAACTTGAACACAACTATTTCCTTCAGGAGATACAATCTATGTGCTTATGATCCTCAGTATCTAGTAGATGTCTGTATAGATCTGATCAGAGACATATTCTCCTTTCAGCAGAACTTATAGTTTATGAAATGAGATTTAACTTTTATCAGTTTATATTAAATGGACGTGTAATTATTGATAAGATTTAACAAGCGTTTGTTGTGAGTTATGATGTCACAGATATCTTCATTGTTTGTAGATTATGGGGCTGTGAGGTGACAGATGAAGGCTGTGGTTATCTGGCTTCAGCTCTGCGTTCAAATCCCTCACACCTGAGAGAGCTGGAACTGAGCTTGAATCACCCTGGAGAATCAGGAGTCAAGATGCTTTCTGATCTACTTAACGATCCAAACTGCACACTGAACAAACTCGAGTATGTTGAGCAGTAAGATTCATCCTGTGAATGTTTGTATTTGTATTTTCATCTTACCATTTACAAGTGTACAGTGGAGTGAAATGTGGAAAGGGTTAGAGGAAAAGATTACTTATTTACTTTGTTACAATATCAATCTCAAGGAGTAGGCCTTCTTAAAAAGATAGCTCACACAAACATTTAAAATCTGTCATTGTTTAACTCACCCGCACGTCATCCAAACCTGTATGCCTTTCTTTATTCTGTGAAAAGAAGATATTTTCTGTTCAGTAAGAAAAGTCTCAGCATTTTTTCCCTTACAATGGAAGTCAGGGGTCACCAAAAATATCATATTTTCTGTTCGACAGAAGAAATCTATGTAGGTTTGGAAACACATGAGAGTGAGTAAATGATGAGAGGTTTTTTTTGTGTGTGTGTGTTTAAACTGTCCATTTAAGAAAGGGTAGGTTTTATTTGGATCAAAATCAATGGATTGCTTCTTTGGTGCTGGTTTAGTAAGAATATAACCATGTTGTGCTTGGATGGACAGGTTTGTCATATTTCCTCTTTGAGTGGCCACACGTGATCTACTGTACAGGTTTTACATGGCATTTTTGATTGAGTTCCTTCATAGTGTTTAAAACTAAATACTCCCAAACAACTGAGGTGCTTCCATGTTTTGACACTGGATCTTCTTCTGCAGATTCATTGTCTTCACCATCAAGGGATCATTTTGACAAGCAAACACACATTTGGGGTCTTTCACACATGGTTCTTTCATCTGTCTTCCCTATTTCTTATGAAGAAGCATTAACTGCATTTTAGGCATCTTTGGCCATTGTGATCCTCCCTGTTTTTTCACTCTTACTCGTGATATTTCTTATTAAGCTTTATCTGTGAACCACAGAAATCTGGTGTGTCTTTATATATTATAATTAAACATTTATAAATTATAACTAATGTCCTCATTAAGTAAATGTGTGTGTTTTTATAGTTTAAATCATGGAATATGACAGAGGTATGTTCACACACATATCTATGGTTAATGTTGTTTTGTTCTCTCTTCTTGTCTTCAGAAGCTGGTAATCTCAAACTGGATCCAAACACAGCAAGACACTTGTCTTATTCTGTCTGAGGAGAACACAAATATGACATGTGTTTAAGGATCAGCCATATCCTGATCATCCAGAGAGATTTGATGAGTGTCTTGAGGTTCTGTGTAGAGAGAGTCTGAATGGACGCTGTTACTGGGAGGCTGAATGGAGTCAGTGAATGAATATCAGTGACATATAAAGATATCAGCAGGAAAGGAAGGAGACACTGTAAATTTGGATTTAACAAAATATTCTATCCAAAATAGTCTGAACTGTTCTGATTACAGATTCACTGGCCGTCACAATAATCTGAAAACCATCATATCTGCCTCCAGATGGAATCCTAAACCCTCGCAATCCCGCTTTGAATGTTGGGTAGAAGTCTGCTGCAGAGCTCACGGGCTTGCAGGCTTTGCAAAAGTGCACATTGAGGGTGCATTGAGGGTGCATATTGGCCGCAAAGGGGGCACTCCCGAACATGTGTCAAACTCAGTTCCTCGAGGGCTACTGTCCTGCAGAGTTTAGCTCCAACCAGCTCCAAAATACCTGCCTAGAATTTTCTTATAATCCTGAAGACCTTGATTAGCTGGTTCAGGTGTGTTTAATTAGGGTTCAAGCTAAACTGTGCAGGGCTGTGCCCTCCAGGACTGAGTTTGACACCCCTGCCCTACGGTCTTGTGGACTTGATGGACACGCCCACGTGGCAGCCATTGTAACAATATTTTATCTTTTGACGCTGACGCATCCAAGTGTGAAATGCCCGCGCTCAGGCTCTACAGTGAGTGAAATGCCCATACTGACGCGCTCAGGCTCAGCTGTCAAGTCATCATAGGTTAGGTAAGTCACAATGGCAATTAGTTTTTCCGATGATATATGTCACCAACCGTCAAGCATTAGGCCTACATTTAAGTGAAAATGAATGCCAAGTAGGCTAATATGCAGCTTGTTGTACGTTTTGAAACCAGCAAAATCACGCACCTGCAGCGCTTCTGTGAACGGAGAAAACAGAATAAAACTATAGGCCTACATAACACATATACAATAAAAGGGAATATTTAGGCCTATAGGCTACGCGAAATATTTCACTTAAATAATTAAGTCTACAGATTAACAAAACGAAATTGGTTCAGTGGCGCACTCCAAAGATCTAGGAAAGGACATTCTGCTTGTTTTCGTTATTTAAGTGTCTTTTGTAAATGTATGAATTATGGCTTGCTTTTACCTGTATGACCATAAATTACGGAGTACAGTTTACTGTCTTAGAAGGAAAAAAAAAAAAAAATTCCATGGTCGCGCCGGCGGCTCGATCACGCGCGCGCACACAAATTCTTGCATTGCTTAGCCTACTTAACATAGCAGCCTGTTAAATAATTAAAATAAAATACAATCAATCAAACATAAATCTGCTCAATTCAATTCTGTAATACAATTTGCCGTTTACCACCCGTGACCACCGCCTGACTGTTCTGTTATGTGAAGGATGATGTCGATAATGCGAGTGAAGTAGCTACAAAGCTTAATAAATAGCCTAATAATTTAGCATTCGTCTCGAAAATGGAAACAGTGACGAATGAGAAAGCTACAGATTTAACAAGCGTTTGTTGTGAGTTATGACAGACAGGCTTCAGATTCACTTTAAATTAATTCGTTTAGCATCTTATTTAGTTTTTATCTGATTAATAAGCCTGTTTCTCGCCTTGAATATAGCAATAGAAGCTGGAATGGCGTTAAAAAAGAAAAGAGATTTTTTTTAGAATTATTTTTTATTCGTTTTGGCTTGACGTACAACCTGAATAGGACATCTGTTAACTTTAGAGGTTTTGTGGTAAAAAAAAATAGGGCAGTTTTGTTCATAATTTATGTTTACAAACATTATAAACAAAGCTATATAGGCAAGGCTATTTGTAAACATTTTAATTTATTTACCGATAAATTACATTATTTCTGAATGTAATAATAATGCGACATATATTTTTTCCTCTCAGGAATAGCGTCGGTATTTTTAACCATGCAGCAAACATTTTAAAATATCTTGAAAAAATACATAAACCGTTGATAGTTTTTTCTTTCGTTTAATAGGTTTACATTTGGACAGAATCTTATAAAAGATAACTGTAGGCCTATTGGCTAAGACGGCAAATATTCTCTTTGTTTTTTAATAAATAAAATGCTGTAGGCTACGTATTATTATTATTATAATTAAGTAGGCTACATGCAAACAAAAAAAGTTACAAAAAAATAATGTTATTAACCGTTATTTTTTCTAAACAAACCGGTTTCGGAACGTTAATAATACAGAAGTTCCTTCTGGAACAGAAAAAATACTGATTCTGCTCGGAGTGAAACGATTGAATTTTTTTGTTTTTAAGCCCTGTTTTGTATTGTGAGGCCTGTATATCCGCTCAGTCCAATTTTGTGCCGCAAACATCCATGAAAGCTTTTAACTATCATGCTGGCAAGTAATCATGTACCACCCGACATGAATCACAAATAATTTTAATAACACGGTGTAAGAAACTGTAGTCTGCCTCGACCCAGATTCCACTGCAAAGTATATTTTAGAATGAGCTCATCCCCAAAATGGCTTAATTATCACAGAGAAGAAAGTCAACAGTTATGTTGTTTCTGCACCATTTGGGCTGATCACATCCTGACCAAATGGTCATCAATTGTAGAATGGGAATAGGTGTGGGACAGTGGGAGCCATCTCAGACAATGGGGTGTGTCACAACTTCATTAACATACAGACCACAGCTGCTAATACATGAGCAACTACATTTACATGAAGAGTGGTAAACTGTAACAGGATAAAAAGTTTGAGATTTGGATGTTCTGTTCATTCCGACTCCGATGAACCCAAGGTGCTACGTGTACTTTATCACTGCTATGTTGCAATAAACTGCTTCATCAAGATCTTCAACGTCCTCATCATTTTTTCTTACAACGGCCATTCAAAACCCAAGGGTCAACCATATTGCATATAGTAAAGCAATCACCAACAGAATCATTGTGGGTGGGGATTGATGTAAACAGATATCGGATACCAGTCGGATACCTAAAATGAATGTAAACAGGCGAAAAAAACAAAAAACAAAACAGAAATGGTCAAAAGATCAGATCTTTGCATTAATACTTGCAGTGTAAAGTAAAGTCCAAGTCATGTGACTCAAGACCATAAACCTGACCATTATCCTACTGTACCAAACTTGACCAGTATGCTGTCAGAGAAAGGGCTAACACAATCATTAAAACTGCTAGATTACTGTATTATTGCAAAACATTATTATTTTAATCCTTTTTTTTTTTTTAGAACCAAAACTGCTTGTGAAGTGAGCAGGGAAATGCCTCAGAGATTTGGTAGTGTTTGTTTGTTTCTCAGTTTCATGTCCTTTAACAGGTGCAGATACTGACAGATGTCGGTCTCACCACCCGTAACAACAACGGGTTTCACTCCGCAGTCTCTTTATCTAGAACAGTCAGTGTATTAAAGAAAGTAAAAGACTTTACGACATGAATTGTCTTTTGTTTTCTGTTTTAGAGAGGGCAGTGAATCACTGTGTTCAAAAAACAAACAAATATTTGTATGCCATACAATCTACACTTATGAATATGAATAGCTACAAGATAAGTTTGATCATATCTATATTACAGCTCATGTCTTTACATCTAAACATCACTGTGATTGTAAATAAATGGGTAATAATACCAAATCAAATAAACAGCATCTATTGGTACAGTTTACAGCAATACGTTCTTTAAAAATATATGATAAATATTTTTTAATTAATGCTTGGACAACAATTACAGAACAAAACAGCCAATGGTGTAACGAATAAATAATAATAATAATAATAATAAATAATAATAATAATAATAATGAAAGGCATTGCTTTTTCACAACAAAAAAAGTCTAGTCAAATACCAGTGAAACGTCACGAACAAATATTGAGGCAGTGCGCAGAACCGGAAGCCGCGCAGTTTCCGGTTAAACAGCGCCGACGATGGTGTATGTGTCAAATGGTAAGTGCTAAAAACAAATCCTATTTCTTTAAGAAAAATAATGTTATTTTTTGCGCAAAAACATGTACCACTCTTATTACATACGTGGCTAAATATGTAATATGGTGTCATTGTGTTTGTTGTCAGCCAAGAGTGAATACGTCCATTATTATTGGTTCGCCTGTCACTCTGCCGAACAGAGATGTTTGATATGTTTGTATGAACTATCGATACGACCCACTCTAGCCCAACATATGGTTTTGTTAATGTTACAGATGATATCCGGTTAGGAATGTTGCAAATTATATGGTAAACACACATCTCCTGAATATTAAGTAAACGAAGCTGACGTGTTTGTAATCTTGTATCGTATTGGCTCGTCAGTTTGAATATTCATGCGTCAATCTGTTTATTGGCTTGCTGACCTGCCAACGTCATGTATTAAATATTCATATCAACTTGTTCGCCATAGGGTTTTTTTTAACAGTGATATTCGTCATATATGTTTGTATGTTACTCATCCCTTTGATGTTTTGTGGTATATGTTATTATAATATTTTCCGCTCTGTTCAGGTCAGGTTCTGGACAGCAGGAGCCGGTCGCCATGGAGGTTGTCTTTCTTCAGTGACCTGTTTTGGTCTGCAGTCGAGTTTATTGGCTTGTTGTAAGTTTGTGATATTGCTTAAATATATCACAGAAAATCAAACTGATTTGAGGAATTGTTCATGTCTGGATAGGATACTTAGGTACTCAGTGTTTGATCACATGACTAAGTGCACTAGTACTAGTGATGATTGACCTGCCTGTACTAGTGATCTGTAAAATGTCTCTGCAGCTTCCAGACGCTTATTCAACCAGATCTGTCCAAAGATGGACACAACAGAGCATCGTCTCGCTTCAGCGACGGCAGAGGGTACGTCTGACCTCAAGCCCGCATCGGTTAGCTTTTACTCATGTCACGTTCTCTGTGTTTACACTGTGATGTTCTCGCAGTCCTCCTGGATTCCCTGGCGGCCGCAGACGGATGGGTAGAATAAACCATGGCGCAGGTCCCACTCCTCCTCCCATGGGCGGGGGTGGATGAGGAAGGTTAGTTAGAGCAACCTAATTGAATACCTAATAGCAACCAATACTGAGAGAAATTCATTAAAATGTCAATTTTTACCATTTATTTATTTTATTTTATTTATTATATATACAGTAGTGTGCAAAAATGACATCCGGAGGGGATATTTGTTATTAATGACCCTACAAGTTTGATTAAACCATCAAAATATGAGGATATTTTTTAAATATCTTAAATATGTGGAAAGAACAAAACACTAAACTTGGTTAAGGTATTTATCTGACAAAATTATTTGGCAAAAAAGGCAAATTACAGCTGCAGGTTTGAAAAACAAGCAAAGAAAAACAAAAAGCGGACAGGAAAAAGCAAACATTGACTACAACTTAATCGGTTATTAATATTTCATTGGCTCTCTCTTGTGTTCATAATTTCTTTGTATGACAGCCTGGACAAAAATTATGTCACATAATTTGGAATGTTTCTACAGAAGAGGATTAGGGCCAAGCAATAATAAAAAATCATCTAGATTAAAGTCATTATAATGCAAGAAAAAACTTAAATTTAAACTTACATTTCCAAAAAGTCTAAATAAAATGTTGAGAATAAACGCATTCGATCAGTGTTCATTGCATACTGATCCTAGAGGACATGACAGAGTTGGATCACCTAGTCAAGCTAGGCTTATATTTTAGACTTTCATTCAGTAACAAAGAAATACATCTTTAGCTAAATAATAAGTAGCATACAAACTTTAAAGAGAATTTGCAAGTGGCTGGGTCTTTTTAGAAGAAAAAAACAGTACAATTTGCGCGATGTAGACCTACTCACAAGAAGACTGGACATTCTAAAACGCTTAGACTAACAAGAAAAACGCCTAATATTAAAAGATCAAATTCTGTACACACCTTATTAATAAACCATACTATGTGCAGATAAGCATAATGACTTCACCCTAGGCTGAACGAGTGTGTATAGACATTTATCTTTCTGTGTAGGCTATTTCTTAAAGTCTGCTTGCGTAGAGATGTCCTTTCTGTTTCCGTTTGCACATCTACAGTAAAACACAGATGCCACTTTTTTCATTCTTGAAGTGAACTTTTTGCCTGTATGGTGATTAGAGTCACTGTTCTGCACTGCCACCCTGAACTTGAGAACGTGCCGCGTCTGTTTTGCAGCATATGGCGAAGCACAACGACTTTATTCTCAAAGTGTAATCAGTTTATTCTCAACATTTTATTTAGACTTTTTTTCTCGAAATTTAACGAGTTTAATCTCGCATTATAATGACTTTAATCTCGAGATGGTTTTATTTTTTTATTATTACTTGGCCCTAATCCTCCTCCGTATGTTTCACTCTGTTATTATCACAAAACAATCGACTCAAAAGCGCAACTACGCAATATGATTACAAAATCTTTAATAATATGTGAAAAAAAAAAAAAAAGGGTGAAGATGTTAATTTTCTAGGCTGGACATCACTTTTGCCCACTAGTGCCCATTTAATCTTTTGTTATTATTATTTAGACATTATTCTCCTTAATTAGAGTCTTCTGACAAATGATTTTGTCTTTATTTTTCTTACTTTGACCATGCTAATATTGAATAATGTTGTGTGCAGGTAAACGCCTGCACGCTGTTGCAGGCGTAGAGGACTGTGATGTGCTGCTGCTCATGTAGGGCTCTGTACGTCACGCTCCTCTTCCCACGGCTGCCGCTGCTGTCACGCAGCTTCTTGACGTTACTCTGGGAATTCCTTGTCCGAGGGGCCAGAGTGTCTGATCATGGTGGCCAAACCCCAGCACACATACATGCACACACACACACTCACATACACTCACACACACGTGTTACATAACTCCTCTCTCTGTTTTTTTAGTAATATGTTACGAAATATATGTAGTATCAGACATTTTATGTAAAATTTGCATCAATAAAGATAAGTTATGTTGATGATCCTTTGAGTTCTGTCTAGACTGGCTTCTGTTATTGGGATCTGAGTTCCTACGGTCACGAAAACCTGAAAATATCGGGATTTTTGGTCACAATTAGGTGACTTTAACTACTAACATTATACACTTACAAGACTATGGATTCACTGTGTAAGGATGATGATTATAGGGGTTATAGTTTTAGGTTAATGGTTGAGTTATGGTTAGGGGTCAAGTTAATAGTGTTAATAGTGAAATAAAGTATTAATATCAATATTACACTGATTCTTGAGATAAGGGACAAAACATGTCCTATACACAAAAGCCCTCTTTATGTTAAAAATAAATAAATTCAGCAAGATAAAAATAATTAAAAGGTTACATCTAAAGGAAATTTGGATACTTAGGACATTCATTGCTTTTATTTTTAAATAATTTTGTTAGTATTATTTTAAAAGCACACATTATACTTGGAAACACATGTAATTTAGCCACAATGTTAAACTGCCAAACAAAGTGTTTAAAAATGTGACAAATTCAAAAATATACATTTTAATTGAAAGGCAGAGATCTGTAATATATCAAACAGTACAAAAAGTAAGTCTTGAATTATGTTTTTCATAAATCAGGCAGTGTCACAGTCATCTTTAACTCTGAGGAGCACTTACTATTTCCTGCTCATTGTGGATCTCACAGTAGGACACATAGTCCTGGAAGTTTTATAGTTTTTTTTTATATTTTATACAATGTTGAAGTCTCTGCGGTCACAGCTTTAACATGTCAACTCCATCATCCTGGTGTAATAGTTTCTGAAAATAGTTGTGAGATAAATGTTTATTAAGGCTACAACTGAGAGAGAAAGCAAAATTGCTCCACTGTACACCACATGGTTAAGGTGGAAAAATATTCAGTTTTGTCAACTCCGTCAGGTTTTATGTCTGATGGTTTACAAGTGCTCTCAAAAAGTCTATATAATGTGATTTAATGTTTTTTTGCATATGGGAAATACTTCTAATGTTGTTTCATGATTCTGTTTACATATACTGTATATTTGGCCCCAGCTGGACCTTTGTCAACACCATCAGTATTTGTCAACTCCGTCAGTATTTAACACCGTCAGGTGAAGGTTTTTGTTAATTTTGAAAAAAAATGTCTTATTCTTTTTTCAATTTATTGTGTTAAAATATTAAAACATCAACTGAACTACATGATATCATGTCTTATTTGTCTAAGAACATTGGATATATATGTTTAATATTAAAAAGGAGGTTATAAAGAATTAAGGAATTTAGGAACTGGATTGTTCATAGTAACCCTAACCCAAGAAAATTTTTTAAAGAATTCATTTTTTTCACTTAGCTCCTTTACTGAACACCATTATTACATAACTGAAGACTTTACATGGTTGTGGGATGGATCAATTTAAAAAATATCATGCTTTTTAATGCGTGTGACGGAGTTGACACAAATTAAGTTCCAAAGTGAATAAAATTTACATTTTTAGAGAAAAACATTTTCAGAAAAACCTGTTCCCTTACATGATTCATTAGCTGAGACCTTTGTCTACAAATATATCATTTTAAAAATAATGTATTATTAAATAATAAAAACTAATTTCTGAAAACATGTTCTGTCCCTTATCTCAAGGATCAATGACTAGTAATAGTTCATAAATAATAACAGTACTTTCATATGATGTTATTGTGGTTCAGATACACACAGTAAGGTTTGGGCATGGTAAACAACTATAGTTGTGCCTGTTTCTTCAGGCACATGTCAAGTAAACTCACTTCGCTGTAATTTTCAGTTCTCACTCCAAACAGGACTGGGAATATCCGGGTGCGTCAGTGTCGCAGCGGCAGTAGGTGGCAGTAATATCGCATGATCGTGACAGAAGAAGAAGGTTTACACTCCAGCCCAGTAGATGGCGTCAATGCCAACCGCCACTAAACTGAACTGAAGAAGAAGAAGAACTGCTTCGTTTGAATGCTCGTTCATCAGCAGTGTGTTGATAAATGTTTAGTTGAAATTTCAGCATCATTATGACACAAACAGACAGAGATGCGGAGAATGGAAGAGACAGAGAGAAAGAGCAGCGCGGAGTGAAGAGACCCATCGTTCCCGCCGCGGTACCGGAGCCCATACAGGAGGTGACTGACCCTCATCATCATCACATCATTAATAACAGTCATCAAAACACAATAAGATTCCAGCACTTTCGGTGCTTGGACCACTAATAATATCAATGATAGCTAAAATAAGTGACTATTTAATAATAAACATGGTAATAACGATTACGGTGTTTACTAACTATTCATTTGATGTTAGTAAAAATTATTATATTCTATTCTATTCTATTTATGATGGCCATAACGGTAGTCTGGAACATTTTTGTATCTGTTTTTGTTTCCTTCTCGAAATCTGAAGTTGAATGGAAATAAAAATCTGTTGAAAATGTGACATGCAGTAGTAATAATAATAATAATCTGCAGTAATAATCTGACATATTGTCTCATTTTTAGCTAGAGACGTGCACATCACAGTTCAGGTGTTTAAGTTAGTATGATATCAGAATTGACAATTCTTATTATTTTAAAGGGGACCCATAATGCCCCGTTTCACAAGATGTAATATAAGTCTCTGGTGTCCACAGAATGTGTCTGTGAAGTTACAGCTCAAAATACCCCACAGATCATTTATTATAGCTTGTCAAATTTGCCCCTGACAACTGAATACAAGAGGGCGGAGCTTTAACAGCTCGCGCTTCGGTTGCTCAACAACAACAAAGCTGGAGAATCTCACTCAGCCAAAATGAGGATTGTCAGTAACGGTGTTCAGCCTTACCTTGTTCAAACCGGAGTCGACACTGATGGAGAGACTCAGGAAGAAGTTACAACTTTTAGAATGAAACTGGACATTTCTGAATGGTTAGTGGATAAATTTATGTAGTTGCTGTGGAGTTGATTCAACTCATCGACTAACATGTGTCGTCATTTTCATCATTTGTGCAAATCCAGCGTTGAATTGACCCTCGTTTGTGAAGCAGTCCGGCGTGAAATGACGCCATAATAACAACACTCTACTACAACAACTCTTCCTCTTCTCTAAAGCAGCCCAACATGGCCTCACCCCCTTTGTTGTGTGTTCTCGGGGGCGGGGTTTATGTAAATTTTAGGGTTAGTGATGTCACCAACCCGGGAAGAAGCTTGTTGTAGTCCCTACCAGCCATTTGTTGTAGTCCTTAAAAAATGATTTTTATAAAAGAAAATATCTCCGTTTGCATTGAACATTGAGCGTCGTAATTTTGCAGATGTTGTTTATGCTCAAACAGCAACATTACACACTAACTAAAGTTAAAAAGGTGAAATCATAATCAACCACCCCTTTAAGGAATATTGCAGCATCTTTGTTTAAAAATTCATATGCCTTGTAATCTTTAATCAAAACAGTTTCCTCTCCCACTTGCAATCTTTATAATCATTTATTTAAAAAAAAAAAAAAAAAAAAAAAAACCATAAGAATTGTCAATTTTGCTGACTTTAAAATGGAAAATATGTTTGTTTGTTTTTTTCCTGAAATGTTCATTGTCATTTTCAGCAAATTCAAGCCAACTTCGTCGTTGTGATTCACCCTGGATCAAAGACGCTGCGGATGGGTCGGGCTACAGACACGCTGCCCATCAGTGTCCCTCACGTCATCGCCCGCAGACACAAACAGCCCGGCCAGCCCCGCCACGAGGACCCGTGCCTCTTACGAGATGGACTGAACGTACGTTACCATTCTGTGATGATGACGAGGATAGGTGCTAATGAAGTACATCAGTGACTGATTGTGTTTGAATGTGTTTCGTCATGTTGTTGGCGGCTGATGCTGCAGTGTGCAGACAGTAATGAACAGAGACAGAATGGGCTGAAAATGATCGACCAGGTGATCTGGTCCAGGAAAATGTCCAACGGTGTGAGAAGAACGCCAGTGTCTGCAGAGCAGGTGCGTCATACTGAAAATGAATCCATATCGGCAGGTCTGTGTGCTTCAGTACTGAGTGTGTGTGTGTGTGTTTGTGTTTGCAGGCCAGATTATACAACAGACAAATACGTCCTGCTGTTCTAGAGCCAAACTCTAAAGTCAGCTGGACAAATACAACACATCAACCCCAATATCTCGTAGGAGAAGAGGTGAGACAAGAACGCTGCTCATGCAAGTTATAAACATCACATGTTGCAAACACCTTGAAACCAATCAAATCTCTTGCTTTCACAAATGCCACTGGAACGAGTTTTTACCTGTTATCCTTTGAATTCTTCATGTAAGGGAAGCTGCGCTCGTCTTTTCAGCTTTTATCAGAGGTGACTGTGTCCAAGTAATGTCCATATGTCAGGATGTACAGTTCTAAGTTGGCTAACATCATGTATTCATTGAGGCAGAAACAATGAGCTTGTTAAAGCAATAATTACATGTCATCATAATGATTACAAAATATAGAAAATATGGCAGTTGTGCATGTTAATTCAGAGTTGGTGTTATCTGTCCCACAAGACTTTCATTCATCTTTGAAATGCAAATGATGCTTTTAATGAAACCTGAGAGATTTCTGTTCCTCCACTTAAAGTCAAACTTTCAAAAAGTTCATTAAGAGTGTGTTCACACTGCGCAGGTTTGTTTGGAAAAACGAACTCTGGTGCGATTGCTCTGTTAGTGCGGTTCATTTGAATAAGTGTGAACGCTGGTGCCATCAAACAAGCAGAACAAGGCCGCGTCTCCTCACAGCAGATTTTCATTTGTGTGTAATGGAGGGATTCCTGCTGCTGTTTTGACTCCTTTATACATTTTATAAGCTCTTCACGAGTTCTCGGCTGGTAAAAATACCATCATGTACACATATACAGCGAGCGCATTTAGTCCAGAACACAGCATTGTTTTCAATGTTCGGTCAGTTTTGTCACAAAATGTATGTCATAAAAGCTGCTCTTTTTTTTTTTTTTTTTTGCTTTGTATGTTTTGGATTGGCAGGGTTCAAAATTCACTTTTTTGCTTGATAGCACTGGTGCTTCAAACTTCAAAAAGTTAGGAGCACCAGCAAAATTTTAGGGGCACCACAACTACAATTTTTACATTTTTTTCGTTTACAAACTCTTAGGGAGTTTTAATTCAGTTCTCCTGGTTCTTTTGGTCCAGACCAAAAAAGAAAATGATAAATTTAGTCCTGGTTCGCTTAGTGTTCACACTGCCATTTTTAACACCAAACAAGGCTTGAAATTGCAACCATTTTGGTCACATATGCTCCTGAAATTTAGTCTGTGTGAACATGTGTAAACATTGATCAACGCACATACATCGAGTACATCAAATACAGTAAATGGAAGCACTCTCTCTCTCTCTCTCTCTCTCTCTCTCTCTCTCTCTCTCTCTCTTTCTCTCTTTCTCTCTCTGTCTCTCTCTCTCTCTCTCTCTCTCTCTCTCTGTCTCTGGTGATCAGGCGTTGTATGTGAACCCTACTGACTGCTACAGCATCCACTGGCCCATCTGCAGGGGTCATCTGAACGTCCACAGCGGGCCGGGCGGCTCTCTCACGGCTACACTTGCAGACCTCGAGACCATCTGGTCTCATGCGATTCAGAAGCTTCTAGAAATCCCTCTGAAGGATCTGAAGGTACATGTAGAACTTGATGCTTCTGGGGCTTCAGATTTCATTTGACGGACGCGTGGAGTCAGATGATTTGACGACTGTGTTTTGATGGGGTTTTTTTTTGTTTTGTTTTTTAGTATTACAGATGCATCCTCCTGATCCCAGACATCTATAACAGGCAGCACGTGAAGGAAGTGGTCAATATGCTGCTGGTAAAAATGGGCTTTTCAGGTGTGTCACAAAGAACATTCGCTCTTGTTATAAATATATATTATATACAGTGCCCTCCACTAATATTGGCACCCTTAGTAAATATGAGCAAAGGCGGCTGTGAAAATAAATCTGCATTGTTCATCCTTTTAATCTTTCATTCAAAAAATTCACAAAATTCGAACCTTTTAATGAAGGAAAACAATTGAAAGTGGGGGGAAAATCACATTATGAAATAAATGTTTTTCTCCAATACATGTTGGCCACAATTATTGGCACCCTTAGAAATTCTTATGAGTAAAATATCTCTGAAGTATATTCCCATTCATATTTACATTTTTAGCACACCAGGGTGATCATGAACATGAAATTGTCCAGCCATGACTTCCTGTTCCACAGGAGTGTAAACATGAGGAAACACAAAGGCCAAATTCCCTTAATCATTAATCACAATGAGTAAAACCAAAGAATATAGTTCTGATGTGCAGCAAAAGATTGTTGAGCTTCACAGAATAAAAAGTGTCTGTAAGAAAAAAGCTAAAGCATTGAAAATCCCCATTTCCACCATCAGGGCAATAATTAAGAAGTTCAACTAAAGATGTTACAAATCTGCCTGGAAGAGGACGTGTGTCTAAATCGCCCTAATGTGCGGTGAGGAGGAGAGTATCCAAGGATCACAGCTGGAGAATTGCAGAGATTAGTTGAGTCTTGGGGTCAGAAAGCCTAAAAAAAAAAATTAAACAGCACCTACATCTCCACAAGTTGTTTGGGAGGGTATAACCACTGTCAACAGTAGTGGCAAGCAGTTATACATATCTGAAATACAGGAGGGGCCCACCAACTATTAACTTAACGCTCCAGCGCTCCCTAGTGGTGAGTATGATCAAAAATAGAAGGGTAACAGGTAACACTGTTACAAGGGTTTCAAGAAAAATCCTCTGCTCTCATCCAGAAACAATCTCCAGCATATTCAGTTGTCAGACACGACTGGAACTTCAAACGGGACCGGCTTCTTTGGTCAGATGAAACTAAAAAAAGAGCTTTTTGGCAGCAAACCCACCAGATGGGTTTGGTGCACACATGGATAAAAAGTACCCCATGCTCATGGTTAAATATACTGCTGGATCTTTAATGTTGTGGGCCTATTTTTCTGCTGGAGGTCCTGGACATCTTGTTCAGATACATGGCATCATGGATTCTATCAAATCAAAACCTGACCGCTTGTGCTAGAAATCCAGTAATGGGCCGTGGTTGGATCTTCCACCAGGACAATAATCCAAAACAAACATCAAAACCAACACAAAAATGTGTCACTGAGCACAAAATGAAGCTTCTGCCATGGCCGTCCCAGTCCCCTGACCTGAACCCTGAAGAAAATGAGTGGAGTGAACTGAAGAGAAGAAGCACCAACATGGATCTGGGAATCTGAAGGATCTGGAGAGATTCTGTATGAAGGAATGATCTCTGATCTCTTGTCAGGTGTTCTCCAAACTCATCAGGCATTATAGGAGAAGACTCAGAGCTGTTATCTTGGCAAAAGGAGGTTGCAATAATTGGGTGCCAATAATTGTGGCCAAAGTGAACTAGAGAAAAACATTTATTTCATAATGAGCTTTTTCCCCCATTTTCAATTGTTTTACTTAAATGAAAGGTTAGAATTTTGTGAATTTTTTTTAATGAAAGATAACAAGGATAAACAATGTAGATTTATTTTCACAGCCGCCTTTGCTCATATTTACCAAGGGTGCCAATATTAGTGGAGGGCACTGTACATTATCAGTTTTTAAGATGAAAAGGTGCTCTTTGGTTTCTAATGTGCTCGGCCACAGAATATATTTAATGTATTTATTTCTCATTATGAATAATGAAATAGCCTGTTCCATTGGGTCAGGTTGCTTTCTCACCACAAGAGAACCGCTCCAGAGTTCATATTTAATTCGGCAAAGAGCACTTCATTCAAGCAATCCCGGACTGATTATTTTGGTACAGATGCGAGCATGATTGCCGTGTTCATATGCAGTATGCCTAAACAAACCGAACTAATGAAGAAAAAGCTCCAGGTTCAGAAACAAACGCTCCAATCGAGCCAGGTGTGAAGAAAGCACTTCACACTAATAAAGCACTTTGGCTAAATGAAATGAAAATCAGCTTTGGCAGTCATTTGAAACGGATCTGATCTCCTGACTGTGTTTGTAGCTGTTGTTGTGCATCAGGAATCGGTGTGTGCGACCTTTGGCAGCGGGATGAGCAGTGCGTGTGTGGTTGACGTGGGCGACCAGAAGACCAGCGTGTGCTGCGTTGAGGACGGCGTGTCCCACCGCAGCTCCAGGTGAGACAAACACACTATAGGACTGATGCGCTCTATTATACGCAATGTTAAATGTGTAGTTTAGATCCCCAAACAGTGTAAGAATCAGGGATGGGCATTTTTGGCAATTTTTCATTTCAATCATCGATAGGTTTCAGAAACGAGTAATCGAGTACTCGGGGGGGCGGGGCATGGCCGTCATGGAGATAATGAAAATATCTGAAGACTGTTATGAAAATAAATGTTAAAAATAAATATAGGACATGAAAACTTGTCTATGAAATCATGAACGTGATTAGAACACTGTTAGATTATGATTATGATGCAGCGATGTTATTAAGAAGCATCTAAAAGGAATAGCTGCCTGAGGTGAGTGACGCCAATAAACTGAAGCCCGTTCTATGACACATCCTATGATATTAATCAGATAACTTAGATACATAACATAGACGTAACATTACAACTAGTATCTGCACAAAAGGATGCGAATGCCGAGAGAAAGAGAGAGAGCTCCCGCCGTGATGCGCTTTCATGACAGCGTGCTGAAACGCGCTGAATTTACTATAGCTAGATTTCTATAGTGTTTTCATTATAATGCTATGTTTATGGCAGATTTGTGCTATATTTTCATCTACATTATTAAGTGATTCCATAAATCGCCTGTGCATTTTCGAAGCCATACAAATTATTCGAATTAGCCTATGCCATTGCAAAAAAGCACTGCTGCTTTATTATAACATCAGTATTTTTATTTATTTATTTATTTATTTTTAAAAGAAACATCTAAAAGCAATATGACCGTCTCAAATAATTCAGATATCGGGCATTGCATTTGAGCATGAAACTAAACACTGATATGCAGCGCATTCAGCATGTTAATAAATGTTGATATCCCAGCGCATCCTATAGATTAATCAGATGCAGCTATTACAACTTTCACCTGCAAAAAGTTTGCGAATGCAAACGTAAGCTTGACTGAAAGTGTAACTCTGATTGTGCTTTAAAAATACAGCCAACGAAACGAAATTCACAATCTATTAGGCTACATTAGTGTCACTATTGTAATTTTTTTATTTATTCTAATATTTCAGCAGTATTTTGGATTCAATTTGCACTTTCTGATCAACCAAAATGTTATTTTACAGTATGAAAATCATCAGTGATTTACAGTTCAATGCAAGCTGTGCAGCTTGCATTGAACTGTATTTTCATCTGTCTTGTCAAAGTGAAGCCAGACATCACTACGTGACTTCGAGGCCATTCTCTCTCACGTCTTTTGGCGCATACTGTGGTAAGCTAAACAATCAGAGCTCAGGGCACCGCCCTAAGTGCTGCTATAACCAATCAGGAGGAAAAAAAACAAAAAACATTTCGATCATCGTTTACAATTACATGATCAGTCGTCGCTGTCACGGTTGAGTACTCGATCGCTGTTGCACATCCCTAGTAAGAATCAGGGCTTTTTTGAGTTAAACTAGAGTTTTGCATTTTCTGAAGACAATAGTCCTATTCAGACAAAGCCGTATAACCTTGTTTGCTCGAAACGTTGCATTATATTAAAGTGTTAAATCATCATGTGTTTGTCTGGTGCAGGTTGTCTCTTGCGTACGGAGGCTCGGATGTGACGCGGTGTTTTTTCTGGCTCATGCAGAGAGCTGGATTTCCCTACAGAGAATGTCAACTCAGCAACAAACTGGACTGTGTCTTACTGCAACAGCTCAAAGAGTCCTTCTGCCATCTGGATCAGGTGACCTCACAGCACACAACACAAAGGAATTATTCACTAGCTGTCAATTTACTCTTAAAGTGCCCCATTATGCTATTTTAAAGGCTCTTAATGTTGTTTTGGGGTCTCCTACAACAGGTGTACATGCATCCAAGGTCAAAAACACTTTAAGACTATATGCATTATGCAAATAAGTAGGGGCACTTTAAATGGCTTAAAAGTGTTGAAATTAATGCAAGAAGTAAAATACAGTCGTATATAAACATTTATTCTACTAAGAAACATAACCACAAGTCATGAGACAAAAGATCATGAAACCAGTTCAAGTAATAAGAAAAGACAATCATGAAATTCAGTCTTGTATAAATATATATAAGAGTGTGTGTGTGTGTGTGTGTGTGCATGTTCAATATTTATATCAACATCATCTTTCAAATTTGCTTCTTATGCTGTGTGATCTGATGTATTATTATTATTTTTATTTTTATTTTTTTTGCAGGATATTTCTGGGCTGCAAGATCACGAGTTTCGCACACGTTTCCCTGATTCCCCAGTGCTGCTGTATCAGTTACGGTTAGGAGACGAGAAACTCCAGGTAGAGATGGACCGGGTTTTGTGGCATTAGTGGCGGTTTAGCTCATGTTTACTCATTGATATCTAAAGTCAGAGTACGCCTTATTTCTATAGTGCTTTATACAGTACAGATTGTTTCAAAGCAGCTTCACGGTAATAAACAGAATCAATGATGCAAACTTCATCAAATATGAGACAAATTCAAATTCTGCTGTAAAGCAGCTCTGAAAAGATAATAGTGTCATTATTCAGCTTGGGTCAGTCCAGTGTTGATTCAGTTCAGTTCAAAACATCACACAACATGATTGCAAACGTGATCTACAGTCATTGATCTGTTTTATAGGCTCCCATGGCATTATTCTACCCTGCTGCGTTTGGAATCGTGGGTCAGAAGATGACATCGCTGCTGCATCGCTCTCAAGGAGACGCAGAGGATCCACATGATGAGCACTTCCTCCTGACCACACAGAGCAAACAAGACCAGGTACATCTCTCTCTAAAACCCGCATCAGATCCATTTTTAACAGTTCTTGAGCATCTGCATTCTTTTGCTGAATGATTTCAGCTGATTTTGAGATTTAAAGGGACAGTTCACCCAAAAAATGAAAATTCTGTGATCATTTATTCACCCTCATTCTAAACCCATAAGACTTCAAACATTTTCTTTTTTGATGAACTGTCCCTTTAAACACTGGGTGGCGCAAAAGAACAGTACATAATATATCATTCCATTGCACTGTTTCCTGCAGGAGAGCTACAGAAAACACACCACCGGTGTAGTCTGATTCGTGTATGAATGACTCAAATGAATTAGTTCTGTTACACCCCAGAGAGTCACATGTGTCAAACACAAGGCCCACGGGCCAGAATCCTCCTGCCAACTAATTTTAATGTGGCCAGGGGGATAATTTCATCATACTGTGATCCTGTTAAATTTCCAGCTCATTTCAGGCAGCCCGCGAGTTAATTTATGAAATATATGAAATATATGAACTATGAACGAAATGTCTCAGCACTTCCCGAAATGTCTTATCTGCTTTCACGTTTTGACTGGCTTTTGACTGGTTTTAATAAAAACACTAACAGTTTGTTTAAAAATTACCATTATAAAATGGAGTTCTAGTGTATAAATATGTGGAGTATAAATATGTTGTCATCAATCAAACGTACTTTAAATGTACATAAAGTAAACTAATGAAATGATTTGCAGCACAAACTTAACGTTTCTCACATAAAATGATTAAAAAGAAAGAATACTCCCAAAATAACAAGAATTGAAAATGCTTTGGTGCTGTTTTTGCAAAAAAAAATAAAATAGAATTCTAATGAATGATGAAATTGGTCTTTAATGTCACCATGAAATCAAAATGGACAATATTTATTTATGGAATATTGCATTATTTATTATAAATGATTTATTGGTGCACATCATTATTGTTTTAAATTAATGTTCCTCATAATCTTGAATCAGAATAACTTCCTCTCCCTCTTGCAGCATCTCTTCTCTTCTCTGATGACGAGGGCAGGACAACCTGTCACTCACATGAGATCCACCAATAGCAAACCACAACCATCCAATCAATTCCGCCCTACATTTGTTCTTGTTCCAGAAGACATTTCACTCAAACATACGGCACAATAGAGAAGAAAAGACTAGCGCAACTTCTGTTTCATGCCGAATTTAATTTTATAGTTGGCTCTTTTGAAGGTGATACACAAAAGCTGATGTGGCCCAGGCAGAAATTGAGTTTGACGCCCCTTCTCTTGTTAAGCTGAGTCAGACGCATAGCATTAATAGCTGTTTCTTTTCTTATTACATGTTCAAACCGATGAGGAATGAAGGTGTGTGATATCTCAGTATGTTTCTCTCTCACACAGTCTTCCAAAGCCACAGCTGACCGTAAATCATTCCCTAAGCCTGTCGGGTTTGAGGGGGAATCCAGCATGTGCGACCCATCAGAGAAGGGAAGTCTGGCTCAGGATATTGAACTGGGCCACGCTCAAGCCGAGGGCCTCGTCGCTGCGGCAGATGCAGAAGAATCATCATCAGCTCTGTTGTCCAGGAAGACGGCCATGACTCAGTTTGAGGGAAAAGCACTCGGCATGGATAAAGCCATCTTGCACAGCATTGACTGCTGCTGTAAATACTGACTTTTTTTTCTATTTGCCAGCACATGGGTGAATCGCTCAAAAAACCTGGGGGCGAATCTGACCCCATATTTAAAGTTTGTCCACACCAAGACAGTTCAGCATGAACAATTTTCGGCCCGGTTTTTGCATGCAATTTGTCTGTTCAGAACAATGCATAAAAGTAGGGCTGATTGAAAATGCAAAATCACTCTGACAGTATGTGGCACCTATAGAAATACAGTGGTTACCCTGGTTACTACGGTACACAAAGCAGCGATGCTTAACTTTTTGTATTCAGATTTTTTTATTCATTGTGGTTTTTATCAAATAACACCAAATAGAAGAGTACAGAGTCAAGAGCGCTGGATTCTTCCTCTATTTACTGTCGCATAGCAAAATAGTGTGTTTGTGAGCGCCACCCAGACCAAAAAGTGTGCATCTTATTCAATGGCCACATTAATAGCTGATTCAAATTAAAGTGCTGCTCTCACTTCTTCGTCTTGGTGTGAAGAGGCTCTAAAGATTGTCCTGCTATTGAAAAGTATGGTCACATTTTATATTAGGTGTCTTTAACTACTTTGTACTTGCATTATAAAAATAATTGTTTGGTCCAATGTGCTTATTGTTGATGTTGTATTGTAAAACACTTGTGCTGTTGTTAAGGTGGAAACGGGTAACGTTAGGCCAGGTTTGCTGGTATGGGTAGGTTTAAGGGTGGGTAAAGGGCTCAACAGTGTGATTTATAGATGTAATTACTTATCTGATTTCAAACATACCTTATTTTATTGTATTTTTATATTGTGGGACTAAAGCCTTACAAATGTTTCTGGATCTATTTTCACAGCCTCAGATGAAACGAAGCGTAAAATGTACAGCTGTATTCTGTTAGTGGGTGGCGGGCTGCTCTTTCATGGAGCGCAAGAGTTTCTGCAGCATCGCATCCTCAATAAGATGCCTCCATCTTTTCGTTGTCTGGTGGAGAACGTCGATGTCATCACACGACCGAAGGTGTGTAAAACCGATTACTGTGTGTATGTGCGTGTCAGCAGATTTTTTTTTAAAAAGGCAGTAAACTATCTTTGTAACCAGTGATTGAAGTGCTTTCATGGCCATAGCATCCTGAAGAAAGGACTGTGAGAAAGAGATATTGTAATCAGAACACAAATGAAGATCCTTTCATTCTTTCATTGTTTAGAGTTAAAAGCTTAGTTAAAGCTAATTTCAGGTGGATAGATAAAAGTGTACATAAAAATGTTCTTTACAGATGTAATTTAAATAAAGATTTGCAGGTCATATTTGTTCCAAAACCATTTTTAAACTGTGTTGGGGAGGGGGCTCCGACGTAAATTTTACAGAGGGCCTCTTAAGGTTCAACCAAAAATGAAAATTCTGTCATTTACTCAACCTCATGTCATTTCAAACCCAAATTAAGTTATTGTAATGAAATCTGAGAGATTTCTGTTCCTCCATTAGCAGTTTACGCAACTATCAAAAACTTCATAAAGAGATTTGTAAAATTAATCCATATGAATCGAGCAGTTTAGTCCAAATTTACTGAAGAGACACGATCACTTTATATGATGAACAGATTTAATTTAGGCTTTTATTCACATATAAACATTCATCAACTCACACATTAGTTGTGGTAAACGGAAGCTCAAGCATGCTTGCATGACAACCAATGAGGTTCATTCTCGTGTTACGTAGCACGTTTGAGCTTCAGGAAGAACCAATGAGGTTCATTCTCGTGTTACGCAGCACGTTTGAGCTTCAACAAGAACCAATGAGGTTCATTCTCGTGTTACGCAGCACGTTTGAGCTTCAGCAAGAACCAATGAGGTTCATTCTCCTGTTACGCAGCACGTTTGAGCTTCAGGAAGAACCAATGAGGTTCATTCTCGTGTTACGCAGCACGTTTGAGCTTCAGCAGACCATGAGGGGGGTACTTGGGGCCCCCCCAGTGAGGTTCATTCTCGTGTTACGCAGCACGTTTGAGCTTCTGCAAGAACCAATGAGGTTCATTCTCGTGTTACGCAGCACGTTTGAGCTTCAACAAGAACCAATGAGGTTCATTCTCGTGTTACGCAGCACGTTTGAGCTTCAGCAAGAACCAATGAGGTTCATTCTCGTGTTACGCAGCACGTTTGAGCTTCAGCAAGAACCAGTGAGGTTCATTCTCGTGTTACGCAGCACGTTTGAGCTTCTGCAAGAACCAATGAGGTTCATTCTCGTGTTACGCAGCACGTTTGAGCTTCTGCAAGAACCAATGAGGTTCATTCTCGTGTTACGCAGCACGTTTGAGCTTCTGCAAGAACCAATGAGGTTCATTCTCGTGTTACGCAGCACGTTTGAGCTTCTGCAAGAACCAGTGAGGTTCATTCTCGTGTTACGCAGCACGTTTGAGCTTCAGGAAGAACCAGTGAGGTTCATTCTCGGTGTTACGCAGCACGTTTGAGCTTCAGCAAGAACCAATGAGGTTCATTCTCGTGTTACGTAGCACGATTGAGCTTCTGCAAGAACTAGTGAGGTTCATTCTCGTGTTACGCAGCACGTTTGAGCTTCTGCAAGAACCAGTGAGGTTCATTCTCGTGTTACGCAGCACGTTTGAGCTTCAGCAAGAACCAATGAGGTTCATTCTCGTGTTACGTAGCACGATTGAGCTTCTGCAAGAACCAGTGAGGTTCATTCTCGTGTTACGCAGCACGTTTGAGCTTCAACAAGAACCAGTGAGGTTTGTTCTCGCGTGTCAAGCCAGTATAGTTGAGTATCTGTTTACATTCACTGGTCAATGTTTATATGTGAATAAAAGCCTAAATTCAGTCTGTTCATCATTTCAAACCTGCAAGTTAACACCAAATGCAGGTGAAAAACTTTTTAAAACTTGACATGTTGTTCATGCACAAGACGCAAGCACAACAGTCAAAGACATCTAACTAGTGCATGTATGCATGAACCTGATGGAATTCAAAAATGCTTTCTGTGTGAATGGCCCCTTGAGTTTATGTCCGGCCAGTCATCTCTATAAGACATCTGGTTAAGAGGTCCTGACTAATAGCACAAAAATGTTTTCCCACATAAATTCATGATTATAAGATTTTTCCATTTATACCATCTGCACTGTGATTGGCTGGAATAGTTTCACCTTGTTCTTGCATTGCACACACAAGATCATAATATCAAACAGGTTTGAAAATATCATATATGTCTGTGACCGTGCGTTGACCTGCTTATACTTAACGAGCACTGGAGACCGCAACGAGCACAGATTCGGCCGCCAAAAGTCGTGTAGTATGAGCTTGCTTTAAAGGTAAGCGTTATCTGACTAACTACACATTACTGTACTCAGAGCTTATGACCTACTAGCTTCTCAAACTGGATTCTGGGAGAAAAACTGTTTAAAAAAAAAAAAAAAAAAAAAAAAAATTCTTAATAAGATTAATATAATTAAGCAAATTAATAAATGAATGTCAGTCTTAACTTTATTCATATAGCACCATTAAAAACAATTGTTGACCAAGGTGCTGTACAATATGTCCAAAGACCATCACAAACAAAACCATATACAAACACAAGCAAGAGCAGCATCTACACAGTTCAGCAATGATTGTAAGCCAGAGAAAATAGATGTTTTGAGCTCTGCTTTAAAATCATGTAGTGTCTTGATAAAACAGGCAGATTAAAATCAGGTTCATTAAATAATATTAACAGATACAAATGCATTTAACTAATGTTAACAAATGAAACCTTATTGTAAAGTCTTACCAAAATGTTGATTACATTAGTAACTTAATAGAAACAGCTTAGATTTATAATATTCAATTTTCAGTGAATAAATTGGGTGTTCATAAAAGATAGATGCCTTTTAAGGATGGGGGTCCCTCTCACGAGGATGATCATATTTTTGGGGCCCGTCTGACAGATTGAAATGCCTGTACTAGTAGTCACTAAGGCCCTAATATGAATTTCACATGACTGGCTGAACCCTACCCAGAATTCATTGACCTGTATCTTCTCACTGACGGCTGTTGCACACAGGACATGGATCCTCGCGTCATCGCGTGGAAGGGTGGAGCTGTGCTGGCGTGTTTGGACACCACGCAGGAGCTGTGGATTCACCAGCGAGAGTGGCAGCGCTTCGGCGTCCGGATGCTCCGTGAGCGGGCCGCCTTCGTCTGGTGAGCCCGGAGGATGGGAGCCATGCCTTGGTGACAGGGATCTCATCTGGTTCTAAATTAGTTTTAGGGCATGTCAGTTCGGGAAGCATATCAGTGGTTCTTAAAAAACTTGCCTGTCAACTAAAACAATATTTTATATTCCAATGGGAGTTTTTTTTTTTTTTTATAAAAAGTATTTTTTGTATTATTCCTAATTTTCGCCACTCTAACCAGGTCAAAACTGTGCCCTGTACCCACTGCCGTAAACGGCTTCATACAAATGTGATATGTATTTAACAGATGCTTATTAAAAATTGGTTCTTTATCTTTAAAACAACACTTCTGGTCCTGGAACTGAACAGAGTTTGTAGCATCTCATTATGTAATAATTGCATATAATGTAATAAGTCAAATTTAATGATCATAATGTAGTAATTTTCTCAAAAAAAGTAATAAAATTGTGAGCACAGTGTAATAATGTTTAGGCTATTACATTTACTGAATTTTTACTTACTATCACAACCCGTGGTGTAATAAAGCACTGCATAATCGAATAGGTTAAATATTTATAATGTAATATAAATATAAATATTGAGTATTGTATAATAACATTGTTATATTGCACTATTTAAAAAAAAAAAAAAAAAAAACACTTTTGTGCACTGAAAAGTTTCCATGGATGTTAAACAGAAAGCTAAAGAGCGTTACTGACAGACTGGGAAGAGAGGAGCTGCAACAATGGAGAACATGAGGAAAATAATCAACATTCAAGCAGGAAAACCTGTTCTAGTAGAGCAACATCAAGACTTTGAAAAAGAGCATAATATGTTCTTCATAGAACAGTCAGTGTCAATAAGGAACCATTATTTTTCAAGTGTAAGTTGACCACCATTAGGCTCCTTTATTCCAGCATGACAGTGCTTCCATAGACCGCTTACCTTTTTTAAACCAAGCAGAGATGGATCAGTTATGCCTTCCTGTCACTCTATGTTTGTTGAAGTGGTCAGGAACGATCAGAGTCCACACATCACACTAAACTAATGCAACACAAGAACTGCAAACAGGAGCGTCAGTCACTGCAAACCTACAAATACACACCAATAATTCTGCTGCTGATCGGCACGATTTTTTTTTTTTTTTGCTCCTTTTCATTGTAATTTGAGTTATTCATTTAAAGGGGTCATGAACTGCGTTGTTTTATTGTTTTATAATGTTTCCTGGGGTGCACTTATAATGTTGGAATGTTTTTTACGTCAAAAATTGTCATAATTTAGAAATGTTTCTACCTTGATTTTATCCCTCTGATTTGAACGCTGTTTTAAGGGGCGTGTCTGCTGTGAGACTTCAGTGTAAACGCTGCCCACTATGATTGGCTAACATCTTTGCAATATAAAGTGGCTAATTATTACCCTCTCGAAAACATTTAGCACGTTTTTACTATTACAGCTCTCAAGGTTAACTAATCATGAAAAGTGTTGATTATAGCATTACATTTAGATCTATGGCATTATATTTAGATTGTGGCATTAAAAGTTGCAGTGATGAACAGCCAATCACAGACATGTTGTTGAGCTCATAAAAGCAGTGATCTCGTCATTGCAAATCTATTTCTGCACACTAATGATCGTAACTAACAGTGCAAACTCAATGTAACTAAGAGATTTGTTGAATATAACAGGAGTTTTGGTGCAAGTCCACTGATAAACTCACGTTGTTGATTGACAGCTCCAGCGATTGTAAAGAGGGCGTTCTTTGACCACTTTCTATATATAATTTAATCACCATTTTAATAACATTAGTTTCATCCTACTAAGAGAAACAATGTGAAGTTGACTGTTTAGTCACTGGTTTGATTTACTGACACATAGACAAAGAACATCTGACTGTACTTCAATCATTAATATCAGATCAGGCATCAGAATTAACAAAGTTAGTGACATGTTGTTGCATTACTGTCGAGTCCATATCGTTAAAGTCTGTTTGCAAAGTCTGTTTGCAAAGCCTGCGCCGAAATGCGATTGATTTACCAAAGAATCCACAGTGAAATGTACCGAATACAAATAAATAAAGCTCAACTGAGACATTCACATTGTTGAAAATAAATAACCATATTCCTAGGATTAGGATCCTTTGAAAGGTAATGTTATTTTAGTCCTGTATTGCTCTTCTCTCCTCCTCATCTCACTAACACACCAGTGGGTGGGGCTAACGTTGCAATGATGAAGTAGGTATTGATTTCTTCTGTGGAAGCGGCGTTTCACCTATCTATGATCGACACATTCCAGGATCAATCGTTCACTGGGCCTGGTGTCAATAAAAGCTTTTATTGGACTAATAAGGAAGTTTTCAGATGACCTCCTACATATCAGAAGCTCAAGGAAAAGTTGATTTCTCAGTTCATGACCCCTTTAATTTACCAACAGCATGATACAAATCATATTACTATAACAACAGAAAGAAAGGCTTTTATTCATTTTTATCAAAGATATTACTTGCATAATTTGTTAAATGTGTAAGGTCAGTTTTAAGCAAATGAATAACACTTTTACAGACTAGACATCTAAAGGAAACAACATGAAATAATAAGGTGACAAAAGGCAATGCAGTATATTAATAAAACTCGAACTAAATGGCAAGCAGCAGAAATGATTTATCTTGATTTACTTGATATATATGAATTGGCACATCTTTTAGGAAGGGATAGGGATATACTAACATTGTCTATACATTGTTCATGGAATGTTTTTTTTCCCCCTGTATCATTTTAGTTGGACGTTCATCTAACATTTTTTAAATGTTACTAGTTTCAGAACATTCAGAGAACATTCAAAAGTCACAAAATGGAATGTTCCCTTAACGTTCGCACAACCAAGAAAATTTTTTTTAAAAAAACATTTGTAAAACTAAACATTCAGAGAAATATTCAGAAATAACATTTTCATAACTTAATGGGAACGTTAGCAAAATGTTCTATGAACATTTTTGTTAGCTGGGAGTCCTGCAGAGTTTAGCTCTAATCCTAATCAAACACAGCTGAACCAGCTAAAGAAGGTGTTCACCGTTACTTGGGTGTGTTTGATCAGAGCTGGAACTGAAGTCTGCTGGAAGAAGGACCATCAGGAGCATCTTTTCTGGACAAATGTAATGAAAAAAAAAAAAAAACAAGGCGCGTATTATAGCAAGAATTCAGATTTTTCATCCAGGCTGTTGGCTTCAGCACAGGTTGGAAAGTCTGTATTGATTTCCATGTGCTTCAAGGCATTTTTGAAGTAGAAGGACCTGAAGCAGGTCAGCAGCGCCAGGCTCTTGATCTCTCCACCCGACAGCTGTTGATGGAGCCGTTCCAAGTCTCGGGGCAGAACGAAGGTCCTGCATCCTTTCAGCTCAGTTTGCACGCCCTTGTTGTCGTGGTCCAGGTTGATGACCCAGAACTTGTCCCGGCCGTGCGGGTCATGGGCAGCGCTGGACACTAGGTTGAGGGTCAGGGCGAAGAGATTGCTGGCAGACGCTGAAACAGTGTCATCAGTCATGCCAGGAGCTAGGTTTGATTTAAGGTCGTCTGCAAAGGGAAGCATTCATAGAAGAAAATGAAGAGTGTTTTCAATGTCTTTTCTTTATATGACCTGGAGTTTATCAATAATTTCCTATTATTGAGAGACAAACATTTTCAGAAAATCTGTGCAATCATGGGCAGTCTGGGTTGGTTGCATATATAATTTATAATATATATAATATATATATAATAATTTACTGTTAATACTATAGTAAGTGTATGTAACATGTAACTGTAAAATAAAGTGTTACAGAATTATAAAACATTTATAATACATTTGGGTTTTATTGAAATTAAAATATACTTTCTAAAATGCTAATGTATAAAAAAAGACCATACAAAATGAAAGACATTCCATTCATTTATCAGATGTATTTGTATAATAATGACTCTTGATGACACGCGAACACAACTCAAGAGCAGGATTTGACTTATTTCACCATGAAAGAAGGAAATGATTCAGATTTCATTACACAAAATGAACAGGTTCTCAGTCTTAGAAAACGAGCTGAACTGCTCATAAGACACTGTTACCAAATTCATCAAAAACTCAAATTATGCTATTTATATTCCTGTTGAAGCAAGATGCCAAAAACATGGCTTCTTCCTAACAGTCATATCCCAATTACTGAAGACTAATTTCAAAGCAAGGGATTGCGCACAAATAATTAGGCTACATTTTAAAAAGTATAATTGGGTATATGACAAAATGTGTGTGTGTGTGTGTATATATATATATATATATATATATATCTCGCCTAGGCCTATATATATAAAGGGATAATTTTACTAAAAGTGTAATTATTTTTATTTCATGAAAAAATCAAAAATAAAGATCAAAAATAAGATAAGTATTTTATTCACAAAGGCTTGTCCGGTTCATATTTAAAGCTTGTTTGCATGCAATAAAAAATAAAAAAAGGTATTTGGGACTTTTTAACTTTCTCAGAATTGCCCGTTTATATGTCGCAATTCGGATTTTATAACGCACAATATTTTTCGGACTTTATAACTTGCAATTTTTCCCTCGTAATCCCCTCACAAAGTTTATATCTCACAAGTCTGTCTTTTTTTTTTTTTTTTTTTCTCAAAACTGGCAACGGCAAGTTTTAAAGGTCAAATTCTGAGATAAACTCACAGTTCTGTGAAAAGAAAGTCAGAATTGTGAGATAAAAAGTCGCAATTTACCTGGTTTTAATTTTTGTTTTTTATCCCACGGTGGAAAATTCACAAAGTGCATTTTGTCCACAAAATGTTTTTGCACATTTCTTTTTGTGATTGGGCACATCATGAAATGCATATTCCGTTGAAATATTAACTGGATGAAATGCATTTTGTGACATGCTCGGTATATTTTGTTCATGAAAGGCGTTTTGTGTAATCCACAAAATGAAGAATACATTCACCACAACATCTGAGCCAAATACATTGGTGCCGACAGAAAAACAACAAAGTCTGGTACCAGTCTCTGTGCGTTGAGGCGGTAAGATGATCAGGACTCGGTCAGCGAGGTCGGCCTGTGTGTGGAGCCAGCGGAGCGGCCCTTGTTCGGCTAGACTTCCTCTCTCCCACACGTCAATGACGACAGTTACACCACCGCGACTCTGCAGGAATTGAGTCAGGAGCATCACAGCGCGCTGAAACACCCCGTCTACTGCAGGATACACCACCAACACCCGCACGGACGGGCCGCGCTTCGAGCCACGAACCCACCGGAGGATTTGACCTGGAAGAGGACGAATGAGATGGGAATGACTAACTAAAAGACTACTGCTAATATCTCTGCTCTATATGTGACCTGGAGATATGTCCACGATACCTGTAGTTAAAACATTATTTACCCTAACGGAAATACTGAAATACTGGACTGGTCAAGACACATTTATCATAAAACATTTGGTCACACTTCACATTAGGTGGCTTTAACAACTATGTACTAACATTAAATACCTACAAGACTATTTACTGTGCAACTACATGTTGTTCTGTAAAATTCCCACATTTATTGCTAACGAGCTTGAGGTATGGTTTAGAAGTAAAGGTAGGGTTAGGATTATAAATCTTAGAGTTAGATTTTAGGTTAATGGTTGGGTTGGTTAGGGGTAAAATGAACAGTGTAACTACAAATATTAATTAAATACAAGTACTTTAAATGTGATTACAATGCACCAACATGTATGTACATAATAAGTATTTTGGATCAAATGGTCCATAGTAGGTAAGGCCACCTGATATAAAGTCTGACCCATTATTTTTTTGAAATTGTATTTTCTCAATTTAAATCCATTCATGCACAGTTTGGAACTGAACAGTGAATGAAAGTACAGGTTATGACTGGATAGGAAAGATCACTTGAGATGTTAAACCACTGTAAGAATATCATTCAAGTGTATGCATGACATTCTTTCTTTTGTGGAATATAATCATATTTTGTCTCAATCATATTGGAATGTCTCACTGTAAAACCTAACAGTGAAATTAAATTAAATGAGTCTGTTCCCCGAACTAGTAATTAATAAACCCCCGAACCAGTTTAAGGGTAATAATTTAAATGATGTCCAACAAATAAAAAACAGATTACCGGTAAACAAATTATAAAGCTCAGTTTGCTGAATCCTTTCTATAAAAACACTTTTTGTAAATGATATGATCACAGATCATAAACTAGACTAAAACTAGATGATTACTTTACTTAGTCTACCCCCAGTCTTAATTGTTTAATTGTTGGTGATTTTAATATCCTTGTAAAGAAAAAGGTTAGACAACACGTGTCATCATACTTAAGATCTAATATTGTCACATGGAATCGATGTTGATGGCGTTGAAATTCTGCAGCAAAGCAACGACATCTCAGATCATTATCTAGTCTCGTGTATACTCCATTTAGCTAAGGCTGCAAAACAAACTCCCTGTTACAAATATGGTATCACTTCTACCACTAAAGACTTTATAAATAAACTTCCTGATTAATTTAGCCTAGAAGAACTCAATGTTGCAACAGAATCTTACTATCTAACAGAAACCAACTCTCTTTTCCAGCATTTTAGACACCGTTGCTTCTTTGCACTTAAAGATGATTAAGGAAAATAGTCAGACACCATGGTATAATGAGCAAACTCTGCTCAAGAGAGCAGACCAAAAAATGAAAACAAAACTGGAGTTTTTTTGCATTTCGTGGAAGGACAGTGTTACCGCATACTTAAAGGAATAGGCTCATTTTCCAACTCCCCTAGAGTTAAGCAGTTGAGTTTTACCGTTTTCGAATCCATTCAGCCGATCTCCAGGTCTGGCGGTACCACTTTTAGCATAGCTTAGCATAGTTCATTGAATCTGATTAGACCGTTAGCATCTCGGTCAAAAATGTTTTTACTGTTTTTATTTTTTTACTGTTTATTGCCTCATGAAGGCCTATGGGGTGCCCTGGGGGAAACGCTTCCCAAACATCCGATCATCGCTTGGTTTGATTTGTCCTCTTCTAGTCACTTCACTTCATGGATGTACGGGAAGGCCTTAGAGACTACAGCAAATTGTTTAGCTATACAGCATACATAGGAAAGAGACTGTGAACAAGAGGAAGGTATTACGGACTGGGAAAAAATGTGGCAGAACATTTTTACTTCATCTAGAAATCCCAATCACCAAATGATCCATTATAACTTCTGTCACAGAACTTATTGGACCCCACTCAAAAGATATCGTATTGACTCCACTTTTAATCCCTTCTGTGATAAATGTCCTGACCAACAACTTGGATCCTTTTTCCATATGATGTGGGAATGTGAAAAAGTTCAAAAATTTTGGAAGGAGGTATGTGCTATTTTATCAAAAATGCTTGAATGTCCTATACCGATGAAAGTATAGGCTCCCTATTAAACATCACATGCATTTTAAAATCTTGCTAATTACTTACGAAGCACTAAATGGTTTGGCTCCTCAGTACTTGAGTGAGATCTTAACACATTATAGTCCTTCACGTCTATTGCGATCTCAAAATTCTGGCCAATTGATAATACTTAGAATAGCAAAATCAACTGCAGGCAAGAGATCCTTTTCCTGTTTTGCACCCAAACTCTGGAACAGTATTCCTAGCCTTGTTCGGGAAGCAGACACACTTTGTCAGTTTAACCTGTCATTCACAACACATCACATTTCTATAATTCAAATCCGTTAAAGGATTGTTAGGCTACAAAAAATTAGGCCAACCGGAACCGGAAATGCTTATTTCCCTTAACATCTGATGTACTTGTTACATCGTAAGAAGAATGGCATCTACGCTAATATTAGTCTCCCTTTTTATGAGGCTACCATAGTCAGGCGTATTCGGTCCGTATCCAGATCAGATGGTGGACCTGCGCCTAGATACAACCACAAAGCAGCCCTGAATGTCAGCACCCTGTGAAGGCCTTGTTGACACGACAGCCATCGGCACAGATCTTCTACAAAGACCACAAGAACCAGACAAGTCCTCTGCACAGACACTATGACCAGCTTTGTCTCCATCCTGGCATGATAAATCCGATCTTCAAGCAAAAGGAACTGGATGAAATATGTATGTGTGAGTCCCAAGCCATGTAATGTGGTGGGTTGGGAAAAGACCTGGCAACCTACCCCGGAAAAGTCATTGCCAAGAAAATTCATGGACAATCTCTCGTGAATGGCAAGAGATGGCCACAGAGTCCCCAAGAGTCGGATACGACTGAAATGGTAATAGATAGATAGACTTGACTGACTTTCCAATCAATTCCCCATGGGCAAAATCAAGCATCGTCCTACATTTGTTCATGTTCTAGAAGCCGTTTCACTCGGATATACAGCACAATAGGGAAGAAAAGACTACCACAACTTCTGTTTCATGCCAACTTTAAAATGAATAATTTGCAACAGATTTCTAGCTCCCAGCATGCTTTGCGTCAGACTGAATAAGGAGAATGAATGTTGAAATTAAGTGTTATTGTGTTTTTCATCTTTGAGTTTAACTTCCTTTTTTTTTGAGTTCTGCCAACTTACTAGAGTTTACTTTTTTTTTTTTTTTTTTTGTCCATACAATGGAAGCCAAAGGGCACAAAAACTTGTAATCTAGTAACCAATGATATTCAAAATGTCTTCCTTTGTGTTCCACAAAAGAATCTGGTTTAGTCAGCTTTGCTATCCCACCAGGAAACTGGCTCTGGGTACCGGTTCTCCCCATACCTGTGTATAAAGGTGTGAAAGCAGGTTTTAAATCATTTTATTGTTCACTTACACATGATGCAGCAGCAGAGAAGCACCAAAAAGAAAAGAAGCCCCAGTATGTATCCAGCACCAATGGCCAACCCAGACCTGTCTGAAACAGAAAATCCCAAGAGTAACCAGACAAATGTTCTGAACAGATAATGTGTAAAATGAGTAGATGAATTATGGGATACTCACTCGTACACTTCACATCATGCCAAACTGAACTTCCATGCTGACAGTTTTCAAAGTTAGGTGTTATCTGCCATTATATAATGCCAGACCAATGTTAATTAAAAAGTCCTTTAAAATGACTCAAATCAGGTTTTATGTGTTCAAAAGAGCATTATTTTTTATAGTATATTTATGTTTTTTGTCTTTATTTTGACAGGACAGGCAAGGAGAGACAGAAAGTGAAAGGAAAGGAGAAAATGGGTCAGTTTTCCTACAGAGAATATGTCTTGAAATTAACTTTTTTTCTTCTTACTCATTGACCTATATCCAGCAAATTAAAAGTAAAAAGTTATAATAAAAAGTTAATTCCTATTACCTTTCGAAGTGGAACTCTACGCTGCGTCCTCAGTTTGAATGCTTTGCGTGTGCCGGTGTTAGAAGCATGTGTGTTATACGGCAAATTTAATTGGCTATCGCAGTTAGGAGTTGTGTGTCATATGTCTAGGAGAGGATCATGCGCGGTCAGCCCATGTGACCGCTTCACAGTGAGGAAGCTTCACTCCCGATCCTTTCTTAAAGGGATAGTTAACCCAAAAATGAAAATTTGAAGTTTATCTGCTTACCCCCAGGGCATCCAAGATGTAGGTGACTTTGTTTCTTCAGTAGAACACAAATGATGATTTTTAACTCCAACCGTTGCGTTCTGTCAGTCGTATAATGCATGTCAATGGGAACACAATCTATGAGAGTAAAAAAAACATGCACAGACAAATCCAAATTAAACCCTGCGGCTCGTGACGACACATTGATGTCCTAAAACACAAAACGATCGGTTTGTGTGAGAAACCGAACAGTATTTATATCATTTTTACCTCTAATACACCACTATGTCCAACTGCCTTGAGCGCACGCACGGCATCTGGTGCGTGAGGTGTGTACTCGCTCTGGCGTAGTTTAAAGGATTAGTCCACTTTCAAATAAAATTTTCCTGATAATTTACTCACCCCCATGTCTTCCAAGATGTTCATGTCTTTCTTTCTTCAGTCGAAAAGAAATTAAGGTTTTTGATGAAAACATTCCAGGATTATTCTCCTTATAGTGGACTTCAATGGACTCTCCAAACGGTTGAATGTCAAAATTACAGTTTCAGTGCAGCTTTAAACGATACCAGACGAGGAATAAGGGTCTTATCTAGCGAAACAATTGGTCATTTTCTAAAAAAATACAACTGGATATGCTTTATAAACACAAATGATCGCCTTGCACATGCTTCCGCTTTCTGTATTCTTCAAAAAGCTTATGCTGTATGTCCTACGCCTTCCTTATGCAATTTAAGGAATGAACGCGGCGCCAGTTTTTTCCGTAAGTAGAATAGGGAAGGCGTAGGACATACAGCGTAAGCTTTTTGAAGATACGGAAAGCGGAAACACGTGCAAGGCGATCATTTGTTTTTATAAAGCATATACAGTTGTATTTTTTTTAGAAAAGGACAGATCGTTTCGCTATATAAGACCCTTATTCCTCGTCTGGTATCGTTTAAAGCCCTTTGAAGCTGCACTGAAACTGTAATTTTGGCCTTCAACCGTTTGGAGAGACCATTGAAGAATAATCCTGGAATGTTTTCATCAAAAACCTTAATTTCTTTTCGACCAAAGAAAGAAAGACATGAACATCTTGGATGACATGGGGGTGAGTAAATTATCAGGAAAATTTTATTTGAAAGTGGACTAATCCTTTAAACTACGCCAGAGTGCGTACACACCTCACGCACCGGATGTCGTGCGTGCGCTCAAGGCAGTTGGACATAGTGGTGTATTAAAGGTAAAAAATGATATAAATACTGTTCGGTTTCTCGCACAAACCGATCGTTTTGTGTCTTAGGACATCAATGTGTCGTCACGAGCCGCAGGGTTTAATTTGGATTTGTCTGTGCATGTTTTTTTGACTCTTATAGATGGTGTTCCCATTGACAAGCATTATACGACTGACAGACTGCAATGGTTGGAGTTAAAAATCATCATTTGTGTTCTACTGAAGAAACAAAGTCACCTACATCTTGGATGCCCTGGGGGTAAGCAGATAAACATCAAATTTTCATTTTTGGGTGAGCTATCCCTTTAAGCATCACTCGCTAGCTCTCCCGGTCTCAGGTCTTCCGATCTGGCAGAGAGCATGTTGTTGGCCTGATCTAGTTCTAAAGAACCAGATGTGATGAGAGTTGAGGTGGACATGCTGAGTGCGTCCATCTCCTCCCTGGCCCATCTTATGAGGAGTTGGTTGATGTAATGACCCCTTGCTACAGCCAAATTAAACCTAGATTGCCCAGACAGCAGGTGACCTCGAGCCGGATCCGTTTACAAACCGGCAAATCCGCGTTACTGTCACATCCGTTTCACTGCTCTAATACAGATCCAGTCTGGGCCCGGGATTTAGTGGGTGGGAACAGCAGTCGCAAAATAGATTCGGGCCGCATCCGTGGAAACGAACGTGCGTTTTTTCTGGAGTTTTACAAGACGAGACAGCAACAGTCGGTATCGTACCTCAAAAACTTCACCAAGATAAGCCACACAGAGTGGTCAAACTGTTCTACTAATGAATTAATTTCTTACTGATTATGTTGTGTACTCGTTTGTGTACCCACTTGTGTACTCTGCTTGGAGCTTTTTTAGATCGGTACTGAATCATAATGTTAGCTAACTCTTGTTATCAGAAGGCATGCTAACAAACATGAAGACGGTCAGTGGCCTGTTGGTATACGTAATTGACAATTTCTGTTATTTTTTTTCTGTTAAAGTTTGCTGCGTGATAAAGTTAGTGACTGGCTAGCATTAATTAAGTTCATGCTTAAGCTAGTAACCCTGGTTTATTTCCTATAATTTGCCAACTCTCTGACCCACTGTCCTGGAGAGGTCAGTGGAGAAAGAGGAATCTGCCCGAGGTAGACTGGATGAGTGATTCCCCACTCCAGTCCCACTCAAATATGAAAGGGCTCGCTGAACACGGGATTACGAGAAAGCTCGCAAGTGAATCTTCAACTCGGGGCAATCTTGCTCCCAGTGCGACGTCCACTCGATTGCTGCCATGATTGCCATGGAGAGGCATTTAACCTTTTGGGGTTAAATGCCTCTCCATTGGATGTGGAAATATAATAGGTCTGTTTGCAGTGGTTGTTCCTCATGCAATCTATATCAAACATGGATCCTTGGAGAATTTAGAAGCATGAGCTCTTTCCAGCATTGAGCTGGGAGGTTGAGGATTAATTTTTGTTATGACTGTTCACTTCTTGGTTTGACCATCAGACTATTGCATTAGTATTGGCTCAGGTATCATCCTTCCCTGAGCCTGGGAAGCTTTTATATGAAATAAGTGGCAGCACATTTGCTCCACCCCTTTCAATTGATTGCCTCTGGCTTATGGCGATAAATATTGTGTTAAGTCGTGTGTTACCTCAATGGTGTTTTGTATTGTTTTGTGCACCTTCTATATATTAGATCTGATTTTATATTCACCCATATTGTAAGGCCTTCACAGGGACCTATGTATTCCAGTTCCACTTGACATTTTCCTACTTTGCATCCCTGTAGAGACAACAAACAAATATGAAGGAATGACAGAACAGGCAGAAAAAATGTTTTACTACACCAGCAGATTTTTTCACTTTTTTTACTTGTTTATACTTAAAACAAGTGAAAAGAATCGTAAAGTATATATGCATATATATTCTTTGAAAACTAGTCTTTATATCTTATGCTGTATGGGTTTTCAAGTAAATTTATTTAAAAAGATTTTTAGATATTTTATTTATTTACTTATTTTCCTGTGGGTTGCAGTGTTGTTTGTGCTTGAAATTCATTTTAGCATGAAATGAAATGTTGAAGAGGAACATACCCCTTTTCTCTCAACAGTTTTTAGTAAATCTTCTTTTTCATCACTTTGTTTTGTCAGTTCGATGGTGTATCTGTCTGCCGCAGAGCTTGCATTGAAGGTCACCACTATTTTATCATCATGAAGGACTGAATAAATCTGAGCGTTCCATCGGACTTTAGCTGGGAAATCAATCAAACAGGAAGAAGAACAGTCAGTCCCCAAAACACTGAAAAGGTATTAAAAGTATTAAAGTGGAGTGTGTGTCAGTCTGAAGTGTTTGTGCTCCAGACATGAATGATTCCTCAAATGAAGTGTCTTGCTGAAAAGAGATGTGCTGTTATTTTAAAAACTGATCAGATGCACAAATTTAAGCTGCTGGATAAAACAAGTGGAAAAAGTCCCACAGACGTACATTGAAGGAGAAACCCGAGCCATGTCTTGATACCAGAGCTGTGTGTGAAATTCATGTCAGGTGTCAGATATTTTGTACTGATGTCTGAAACTATATTGAAGATTACCTAGTCTAGAGCGCTCATTGAATCTCATGATGCATGTAACACAATTAGTTTGCATGTTCTCCTCATGTTGCTGTAAGTTTATATTTTAATTATACTGTATATTGTTTTAAAATTAAATATATTGGGCTTTGCCATGGGCTTTGTACTGGGCTGGTTCCACGCTGGTTCCATACGCCTACCATGAGTATAACAATGAATACAGCCATAGTAAAAAAAAAAAAAAAAAAACAAACAAACAAACAAAAAAAAAAAATGCAAAGACAGAGTTAAGCGTGGCATGTGTGGGGCGGCCGGTGATGGGTGTGGATTTTGGGACTCTGGGCCCCGCAGCACCTCACCTTGATGGCCCGTTGCAACATGACGCTGACGGGGGTCTAACCTATGCCGTGGCCATGGAGGGATCACTACTATTACTATTTTTATTTGTCCTCTTCCTGATCCTTTTACCTCACCCTCATTCCGGATGAAATGAATATATTCGTTAATATGGTTATCATTACTACTATTACTAATACTATTATTACTATTTGTGTTTTCTTATTAATTGAATTTATCATTATTATTATTATTATTATTGCTATTACTATTGCTATTGTCACCCTCCTCATCCTCCATTCTCCAGCATATGCAAAATAAAGGGGCGGGGCCTGGTTGAGTTAGTTAGTAGTGTGTTTAAACTTGCGGTTATGGTAAGGGGCGGGTTATTTTTAAAACACACGAAGCGCTTGGCCAATCACAACACACTGCTCCAGCCGACCAATCAGAGCACACTGTGCTTTCCAGAAGGAGGGGCTTCATAGAGACAGGAACTAAACAGAGCGTTACTGACAGACTGGGAAGAGAGGAGCTGCAACAATGAAGAATATGAGGAAAATAATCAACATTCAAGCATGAAAACCTGCTCTAGTAGAGCACGAAAACAACATCAAGACTTTGTAAAAGAGCATAACAGCGAACACAAATTTGAACATTATATTACAACAATATAGTACCTAATTAACAAATGCATACATTAACACTACTAAAGATAATAATGGCAGTATTTAAGATAACATGGTTTATTTACACATGATTAGAAGTTTGATTTGCTTTAAGCCATTTCTTTCATTTTTATTTAAATAACTTGTACTCTCTCTTAATTCAATTGGTAAAGTATTCTAATAATGTAATTTTATAATAATTTTTGGCATGCTTTTGAAATTATAAATGAGAGTCTTAAATAACCCCTAGTTAAAATCAGAGACGACCTTGAGCTTTTCTCCTTTAACAAATACATCAGGATGGGGAGTCACTGTAGATTTTTGTAAGATCATACAAACAGCTTATATTCGAATGTAGATATGAATTACTTAATTATTTGCTGGTTGTTTGTTTTTAGCTTGCACATAAAGAACTGTGTCATCACAGACAGAGTAAAATCAGGCAAATCATATATAACCCCCTATATATAAACTGAACAGAATAGGGCCCAAAACTGAACCTTGAGGAACTCCAATATTACATGTTGATTGACTATTACCAACACATACACTTTTCTTCCTGTTTCATAAATATGAATTCATCCATTTAATGGCATTAAAAGAAAAATTAGAAGAGTGTGAGCTTTGAAAGGAGTACCTTGTGGTTCACAGTATTGAAAGCCTTCTTTAAATATATAAAAAAAAACCTGCTCCTATTGTCACGTTCATGTTTTCAAACACAGCTCAGAATATCATATATTTCAGCTGAAGTGTCTGTAGATCTCAAAATGAAAAATATTTTTGAGGAAATAATAAAACATCACACTACATAGAACAGAGACGATGAAATGAAGATGAAAACTGACCTGTGTTGAAAGACTTCATATATTTGTCTCCCGTTCCATCTGGTGGTGGTGGAAGGTTGTAGGCCCAGATGTTATATGTGGTTGAAGGACAAATGGGTAAATTTGACACAGTGAAATTGAACCACAACTGTCAATCAAGAAAAAAGTTAGGTTAGTTATATATCAGTGTTTTCTGTGATGCTCGATGTCCTTTGACTGGCACTGTGATGTTGTAGTAAAGGCACTGATGACTGTCTAATGATATTAACATGAGGCTCTCATCTTAAGTTTGTTTTCTGATCCATCTTCATAAGGCTTTCCAGACAAACAAATTATGTTCTTCCTCAGTATTTTTGTCTTGTTTTTCAGTAAAATATTTGAGTAATAAAATATTTTTTTTGTAGTAAAGTTGTCTAACGGTTATACAGTAGTGTCATGAATCAATGTTTTTCTTTAATCTAAAGCATTTAAAATAGATTTCTTTTTTAGGCATCTTCCCCATTCTGTTATGAAATACGCAGTGTGTGATCGGCATATATTTACCTGTTGTAGAGCATCGAGATTGATTTGCTTCAAGGTAAATGGAGGCTGGTATTCACATCTATATTTTAAATCTGAAGTAACCTGTATCCATGTGCTTGTAAGAGTGTGAATGGTACCTAAGAAGACAATGTTCAAAAATAATTTATACAAGTACAATGTACAACTCAGTCTAAGATATTAAGTAAACATTAATACCCATTTTTATACCTTTTTTTTTTTTCTTTTTTGAAAGAAAAAAACAATGTGAAAAACGTGTGTGTGTGTGTGTGTGTGTGTGTGAAGTAGAGGTCTTCTTGGGTCCTAAAATCTGTACCCGATCTAAATCACTTCTTAGTTTTTAAATTATTTATTTTTTAAAAAACCTGACCCGAAACAGAACACTCTGACCAGATAAAATTAGATCTGAGTCCAACCCAACAGCATTTATTTTCGAACCCGACTGGACCCGAACATGTCCTGCTGACTAATTTGGCCGCTGCTCCATTACTTTCATTTATTTATTTACTTAATATATTATTTCTTCATTATTGCCTGCCCGATGGATAGGCCTGCCATTTATTTTGGCTTTCAGTTGTGACCAGTGGATTGGTAAGCTAAATGTTATAGCTCGATAAAAATTAAATCAATAGCCTAAAAAATCATGAATTTGCTAGTGTTGTCTGCAAAGCTCACCAGCAACATCACCAGCAAACAAAAAAGAAAAGCCCTGCATGAACATGTGTCGTAACGAAGCGAGTGGCTTTTCCTGATGGATCTCATAGCTATAAGATGAATTTCTGTGTGTGAGGTTACAAACTTTTGTTCCTTTACTACGTGCGTTTCTCAAAAAATGCATTTAACACGAACACGCAAGTACGTGCTGAAGTGCTGACAGCAACATAGTGTCGGCCCAGATCCGGCCCACATCTGGTACATGTGGACACTATGTTGCTGGGTAACCTCATTACTTCCTATAACTTTTGCCATAATATTATTTACCTTTAAATTTATTATTTTAAATTTTAGTTTTGGAACCGAACCAGCTCGGGTGAGAAGTGTTTGTCATGATCCTTCTGAATCATTATTCAGCATCTTCTCTAATCACTACTGTGCTTTTGACTCTCAGAAACACATCAAACATCTCATCTCTGTCTCATCCTGCTGTCATTTCAAACAGGAAGTCAATGTTATCTTCAAAAGGCTGAGCTGATCTCCATTTCCTCCTTCTCAGGACTGTTGGTAACTCAAGAATTCTACTTCACAGACATTCTACAAAAACCTGAAAAACTGAAAAACCTTACATGCAGTAACAAGCAAGCTAACTGATGTCAAATGTACATGCAAAATATTTTAACAATCAAGTTTCAATTGCTTTTTACTAACAAAACCATCTTGTGCCAAATAAGACCAAAAATCTAAATAAATGTATATAATACAAAACTTTTAAACACACAAAATACAACTGACATTAATCACTTCTGGTTTTAAATGTTAATTAATATTGGCAATCTATATCAAATTAATCTTAATTTCCAGGCTTTGTTTAAAACCCTTAATCGGTCCCTGGGGTCCAGCTGACCCCGCTGACAGTTTCCTTCGTTTTTAAAAAGGGTTCCCTTCATCTCAGGGGCATGAGACTCTGTAACTTTTCCTAAATAATCTGTCTAAACATGCACAAAAAATCTGGGCTTGATTTGGTTGTTCTAAAGGTGTGTAAAAAAAAAAAATCACCGATTTAGTCCCTCGGGGTCAGATTGACCCCACATTGAAAATGAATGGGAAAATTAAAAAATTAACTTTTTTTTTTTCATTTCATTTGTCAAAAAAAATAAATAAATCCAGAATAAATCTGAAATGTTCTACATTTTAATAAAGGTCTGGTCCTAGACCATAAACACACATATCTCATACACACACACACACAAACACACACATGTGTGTGACTGCAACAGAGGTCATTTTTATAGAAATTGGCAAATAAAATCAACAAAACTGGCAAAAATCTAAAACAAATTTACATGTAAATAAAGGTCTGGTCCTTGACCATAAACAAAGTGGAACGAATGTTCTATCTCATACACACACAAACATACACACACATAAACACAAACACACACACACACACACACACACACACACACACACACGTGTGTGACTGCAACAGAGGGCATTTCTGTAGAAATTGGCAAATAAAATCAACAAAACTGGCCTAAATATGAAAAATATTATATGTAAATAAAGGTCTGGTCCTAGACCATAAACACAAAGTCGAACGAACTTTCTATCTCATACACACACAAACACACACATGTGTGTGACTGCAACAGAGAGCATTTTTATAGAAATTGGCAAATAAAATCAACAAAACTGGCCTAAATCTGAAAAATTTTACATGAAAATAAAGGTCTGGTCCTTGACCATAAACACAAAGTCGAACGAACGTTCTATCTCATACACACACACACACATGCACACACATAAACACAAACACACACACACGTGTGTGACTGCAACAAAAGGCATTTCTGTAGAAATTGGCAAATTAAATCAATAAAAACTGGCATAAATCTAAAAAATTTTACATGTAAATAAAGGTCTGGTCCTAGACCATAAACACAAAGTGGAACGAACTTTCTATCTCATACACACACACACACACACACACACACACACACACACACACACACACGTGTGTGACTGCAACAGAGAGCTTTTTCATAGAAATTGGCAAATAAAATCAACAAAACTGGCCTAAATCTGAAAAATTTTACATGAAAATAAAGGTCTGGTCCTTGACCATAAACACAAAGTCGAACGAACATTCTATCTCATACACACACACACACACACACACACACACACTCCCTATTGAGTCCCTATTGACCTCTATTGGATATTTGTGGTCATTGCACTTTCTTTCTTTCTTTAACTGTAATTCCTAAAGTTTTTCCACAAACCTGTAGATGGTAGTATTCTATCCCTAACACATAGAGCAATGTCCAAATACAGTTTAGATTTATTTAAAGTGATTTTTTCATTAAAAATAAATTTTTCATAAGCCAATTTATGACATGGTTAAGTAATTGTGCAGTAAATAGGTAAAACATACAAAATACAAAATATCCACAAAAACACAGCATAAATGCATAGATGAGAAGTAAATAAAAAAAATTATATATAGTTTATCATATAAAAAAAATGTATATTTCCTTATGCAATCGCTCTGTAAAAGTTTGGGGTCAATCTGACCCCAAGGGACTAAATCGTCGGTACAATTAAGGGACCTAATGTACCACAGTGGACTTAGTTTATTATGGGTGGGTTTCATTTTTGATAAATGGTCCATAATTCCAACAATTATCATTTCTTGTGAATTGAAAAAAACAAATATATCCACAAACAAGAAAACAGATGTACAGATGCATGACTGATCACACCCAAACCGAACTAAATAAAAAAACTGATTTAAAATTGAGTTAGTGTAATAAATGTAAGATGTGATGTCACTTACTATCGACTTTTATGGCCCATCTTATACTGAGTGAGGATTGAGATTCACTCAGTTCCGCAGACAGATCGTGTATGGGTGAAGGGTTAGACGTATGATGACTATACAGTTCTAGAGGGTCATCATCTGCTTAAAAAATAAATAAATAAAAACTGTTTTTTGAAAGAAAGAAAGAAAGAAAGAAAGAAAGAAAGAAATTTGTATGTTCTTGAACACTCACCTTCTTTGCGACATACAGGAACCTGTAATCAAGGATTTAATAAATTACTGATCAAAACATTTTTATTATTATTTCTGTTATGAGATTGTTACTTACTATACTGTGAGAACTGCTGTCAGAAGTTGTCCACTGGATTAATAAGATAAAAGCAGTGATTTCCCTCATGAGGTTCAGAAGATCCATCTGAACAGACTTAAATCAAAAACAATAGTCCAAGGCAAACTTCAGATTTTAATTATTAAAAAGTCTTTATTCAACTGTCTAATTCAAACAGAAAACTTAAAAAATTCACACAATGGACTGCAAACCCACGTGTTTTGGCAACAAACGCCTTCTTCGGGGTCCAACCTTGAATACAAGTTGAAATGAGCAGCGTCTCTGTTTTGTCTTTTCTCATGAAACGCCCACAAACCACATGAACACAACAACAGATTTACACAGCTCTGCTCACAGATCTCAGTTCCTGTCTGTCTGTCTATCTGTCTGTCTGTTTGTCTGTCTGTCTGTTTGTCTATCTATCTATCTATCTATCTATCTATCTATCTATCTATCTATCTGTCTTTCTGTCTGTTTGTCTTTCTTTCTGTCTGTCTGTCATCTGTCTGTCTGTCTGTTTGTCTGTCTGTTTGTCTATCTATCTATCTATCTATCTATCTATCTATCTGTCTTTCTGTCTGTTTGTCTTTCTTTCTGTCTGTCTGTCATCTGTCTGTCTGTCTGTTTGTTTGTTTGTCTGTTTGTCTGTCACAATTCTGAGAAAAAAGTCAGAATTGCCAGTTTATATAGATAGATGATATGGAGATAGATATAGTGATATGAACTCGCAATTCTGACATTTCTTTAAAAAAACAAAAAAACAACCATTCTAATCACCATGAAATCAAAATCGACAATCCCTTTTTTTTTTTTTTTTTTTTTTTTTTTTTTACAAAATGTTGCTATGTTTATTTTAAATGATCTATCCGTGCACATCATTATTTTTTTAGATTCATATCAAAAACATTAAACTCCAAAGGCCACAATAGGGAAGAAAAGACTGTCGCAACTTCCTGTTTCATGCTGACTTTAACTATATATGTGTTTATCAGCTTATGAAAAAGCTACTTGTGGTGAATTTTGTCATCAGCGTTATTATTGTGGATGTGGTACAGAACAGATTTTAGCAGAAGCGTGGCTTTGATAATTCAGTAGAAAAGGGTGGTTAGATTTACCGTTTTAAATGTTTTTTTTTTTTTTTTTTTTTTACAGTTTTTCTCAGTTGCTTTGGCACATTTCTCAAATCATCCTTAAAATTCACAAAACAGTATGTTCATTTCTCAAAACAATTCGTACAAACAGCACAACATATTGGATTACCTGCAAAAGCCTGTAACCTGCTCAAAATCATTAGTTCATCTCTCAAAAGCAAGTATTTATGTCAGTGAACGTATCAGTGCCATCAGAACGACAAGTCCTTGTGTCATTGCTCTCGAACAAGATAGTCAAAATGCTTAGCCATGTTGTCAATATAACAGTGATGAATATTTCAGATGTAAACAGTTTTTATGACAGTGATTGAAACTGCACAATCACTTTGTCTGTGTGGCATATATCAATTTTAACAGTACAAATGGACACATTACTGTATATGGGAGATTGATTGCAAAAGACTGGACAGGATTCACAGTTTTGTATTTACTGTTGGTCTGTCAACAAATTAGTGTAAAATGTCCTTGATAAATGAAAAAGACAAGACTTTATACATACACTGTATATTCATGTGTATGTGTGTGATATAGTATGTATCTGTATAAAGTTCATTTAGCCTACTATACTGTAAGTGTAAATCAAGTGTAATATGCTCCTGTAAGTGTAAAAATGCTGCTGTAATATTAAGGTTATAGCATGTATACCATATTAGAGTGCAGTGCACATTGCTGAAATACATACCTGTTATGTCTATGAAATGCTTGAATGATTGAGGAAAAGGTTTTTCTCCAAACGTTCAGCTACACCTTTAGACACGCATAAGCCATTGTAAGGTCATGATTGAGAACATTACAATAGATGTCCTTATTTCACTAGAAACATGCCTACACCCTTTGCTTTATCTACCTCTTCCTCTGTTTTGCCTCTCTACCCTTCTACCACACATCCTTACTCCTCTTCTTCTTCCCAGCTGTTGACCCTGTTTGTTTCCATGATGTTCTTCCATTATCAGAAATTGTAACTCTTGTGTTGTGCTCTGTCTATATGCTTTCCAATCGAAGATTCATGACATGCATCTTTGAGCTGTTTTAGAGAGCTGGTTGGGTCATTGGTTGATCTAATGCTTTACATTCCCCTGAATACATTAGTGAAATTCATGATTCATCTGCAAAATTCATCAATTCAGGACACATTTACAAAAGTCTAAATGTATAGATAATATACTTGTATATACACACTGTGATAACTAGGTCAACCATTTTGCATTTAATGACTTGTGCGATGAACTAATGACTAGATGTTCTGAGGGGTAAGACTATTCAACAGAGAAACATATAATACAGTTTGAGCAACATGACATTAGCAGTTGATAATGTATGAAATAGCAGAGAATTGTACATAATCAGTTGCCTGAATGTACCAAAGCATTTGCAATTTGTTCAAAAGAATGAGAAACTGCTTTTATGATGTACAAGTGACTAGATGATGTGGAGGTTGAACAAGTAGTTTTGAGAATTTCTGAGAATTTCTGATCTGAGAAATGTACCAAAGCCACTGAGAAAAACTGTAATTTACAGGTTCTGTAAATATGTTTACATTTTTATTGTATTTTTACAGAATTATTCTGGCAACCACAGCTGACAGTTTTATTTTATTTTTTCTGTAAAAACAACAGTATTGTACCTTTATGGGAAAATGAGGGGTCTAGTTAGTTAAACTGATAAATTATTCAATTAACCATTGACCGGTTGGAGCCCTGGTCATTTGTTATTTTTAATAACAAAACGTGGTTTGCTCAGATTTTGTGTTTGCTACAGAAATGGGACACATGTTCTGTGTATAAAATGTAAGTTTAATTGATTAATGTCAAATGCTGTTGAACACCCACAAGATTCTGTGAGCATAATTTAGTTTTTGTGTAGATTCAGTAACACATTTGTCAGATTTTAGAACAAATTATTTCATATCATTAATTTCTTTATTAGGTGCAAAATTAGCAAATTGGCAACTATAACAGTAATAGTTTGTTTTAAAATATTGTAAAAAAAGATGCTGAAATAGTTTAATTTTCATAATCAATAATTCCCATAATTTTCAGTTTAATTCTATGATGAATTTTTGGTATTTTAAGTCTGTTAATCTTGGACAACAGTGGGTAAAACAAATCAAACATACGTCCAGACCAGCTGTCTGTCCTGTTTTGCTGGAAAATACAAGGATTGATGGATGAGGTGTGAGAGGGGTTACACGCCACGCCCACACGCAGACTCCGCTCCGCGTCAGCTTGTAGTGCGCAGTGGGACAGGCGAGTGGGCGGGGTTTCACTCAGACCAGAGTCCTTCACTTCGCTGCAGGTCAGCTGTGCGCACTGGAAAGCACTACACGGTAAGCTGTTTTTCTGTCAAGCAACTTGTAACTGCATGTTTATAACTGTGTATAACTTGTTTACAAAACAGTCTCGCTGGACTATCAGCTCAAATCTGTTGTTTTGAAGGGAAAACTTGAACAACAAAGCCTAATGAAACTAGTTGTTTCACACGCACGCGTGGAATGAATCTCTCAGTGTTTTGGGCGTTAAAAAGAAACCGTAAACAACTCTAAACTATCGACAAAAAGCAGAAAATGTAGAAATAAAACATATAAGAGAGAAGACCTGGACTTGTCTTTGTTAATCATCGATGAGACATATTTCATCAGGTCAAACAATCCTGCAGGAATTTGCGCAGGATCGCTATTGGAATGTTATCAAGTCCTGAAGGATCCTCATTATAATACTTAATTTGTCATTAAAAGACACTTTTCTTTTTTCTCCAGTAGATTATTTCAAAACAGTAGGTGGATAGACTGTGTTCTTATAAAAATTTGATGAATTTGTGAAATTTAATTTTGTGAATTTTAGTTTATCCAGTACAATCTTATTATTATTTGATCCTGTATGGATCTTTTAGGATCAACCTGTGATAGAAGATCCAGTAGTATCCAGTCATGTCACATTCTGTAGGCTTGTTTGATTGGTACTCAACACTATCAGATCATAACACAGTCACAATACTCTTCTTCAAATTAAATCATTCGAAATAAATCATTAACCATCTGCTCTGGTCACTGAGTATAGGGATGTTGTCAGTTGTTTTATTGTTGTTCTCATTCAAATACTAAAAGTTTGCTTGCTTAGCCTTGCCTAAATTTACTATTATTGATTTTAATTATATTAATAATTATATTAAATACTTTATTATATATTAAACAATAAGGTACGAGAGGCTATGTGCTATTTTGTATATAGGATCATCTATACATAACAAAAATATGTAACAAAAAATACTATGGGAACTAAGCAGTGATATGTTGAACATTGCACTGACAAATCGAAAACCAGGACCACAACTATACGTTTTATAATTAGGCAATATCACACAATCATGCTGTTCTGAATATTAACATGGATGTGATTGGATCTTAGGTAAATGCAACTTTTCTGATATTCAGAACAACAGCACAACTGTGAGTGTTATTACTGGTTAAATCACTGCATTTGAATGAATCAGTTAAAAAAATTGATTCAATCACTCATAAATCATTTTTGAACTAAATGGTTGAATGAATGATTCAGTGACTCACTCATAAGGCCAGTTCACACCGCACTGACAGACGGCAACAGACACTTCGTTGCGTTTTGTCAAATCAGTGTGTTACCCCTGTCGGAGCTTGTTTTCGCTAATTGAACATGCTGAATTTGCGTTAGAATGTCTGAGAAGTGATGTGCTGTAATCAGGTGACTATGTGAATTGGCCTATAAAAACAGTTACTTGCCGCCACCATCTGGCTTAACAATGATTACGATTACATGTCCACCAATAATGCGATTATTTCTCATAAAAAGAGCGAAGCCTTATTTGCAGTAAGATGTTTACATGACACAAGCAGAAATCTTCACTCCATTTTACATTCAATTTTCATTACTCGGATTATTCGCTAATAAGTATGGTTATACCACATAGGCATTTAGTATGCATGTTACCGGCCATTGTTTTAATCTACTCACATCAAATTCAAAATACATTTTTATGGATGTACTGCGCCATGATGAACATCGCAATGCCGGGTTTGCCTGTATTGCCGTCGCGTTCTTTACGCCGTCTGGATGAAGATACGGAGCAGAGACTGCGCAGCAAGTTGTGTTGACTGAGTTTAGCGATTTGGCGAAGAGAAAACATCAGAATAATGTCACGGAGTTCATTCATGAAGTTGTGTGAACGACACATGGCATCCGTGTACGTCCGAGCACATGCGCACTTTGGTCAGAGCGGGAATAATGCGATTATAGTTGTTTATATGCCTGTTTATTGTGATTAAAATCGGCGTACACCACCTAGTTTAATGCGATTATGGTTACAATGATTATGAGCTTAATTGCATTCGTTTGATCAAAGTATTGCATTTACATGACTTTAATCGCAATTTTCCAAAATCCCATTATAATCGCGTTATGAGGGTGCATGTAAATGTATTTATTGTAACCTGCAAAATGAATCATTGGAAACAACCCACCCCTAATTCACAGACTGTGTGGAACAAACATAGACAAGTGGAGTGATGCAAACAGGTCTGCCATTATATCGGTTTACCGATTAATCCGCACCGATATTAGATTTTGGAGCATCCATTACAAGGAAACATCAACAAGAATAGACCATTTGTGTAATTGTAAACAGTGATGATGTATTTCATGGACAGAGCCAGCCAGTGACAGTTCTGCAGAGCAACTTGAATATTGTTTTGACTAGGAGAAATCAGTAGACCTGCAAAACCTATTGTGAGTGCAATTTAAAGGGGTCATGACATGGATTTTTTTAATGATTTTAATATGTTCCTTTAGGTTCACTTATAATGTTAATAAAGCTTTTTGCACAAAAAACAAAAATATATATGCAGGAAAAACAATTACTTTCGACCTTCATTCTAACCCTAATGGTTGGCTTATGTAATTGCTTAGGAAACAGTATCAACGGCCACTCGCTAGTTTTGAAAACATTATCCATATAAAACCATCATTTACAGACAAATCATTATGAAATCATTTACTTGCGGTTTGTACTGCAGCTACTGTCAGATTCAATACAGTCGACTGCTTCATCTTTCAACAAATTTCTTTGTGAACTCTCCATTACACTGTGCCTCATTTACAAAACAAAATACTCCGAACAAACATATGATTTTCAAAGCGAACATTCTTTCACTCTTCCATTTGTCCTGTTGTCCACAGACTCAAGTGTGTGAAGTAAAGTGAACGCATATCTGTATACTGTATCAGCATAGACAGCATCAGTGATTATAATGGCTTCAGAAACTGAACGCACATCTGTATACTGTATCAGCGTAGACAGCGTCAGTGATTATAATGGCTTCAGAAACTGAACGCACATCTGTATACTGTATCAGCGTAGACAGCGTCAGTGATTATAATGGCTTCAGAAACTGAACGCACATCTGTGTACTGTATCAGCGTAGACAGCATCAGTGATTATAATGGCTTCAGAAACTGAACGCACATCTGTATACTGTATCAGCGTAGACAGCGTCAGTGATTATAATGGCTTCAGAAACTGAATGCACATCTGTATACTGTATCAGCGTAGATGGCTTCAGTCATTATAATGGCTTCAGAAACTGAACGCACATCTGTATACTGTATCAGCGTAGACAGCGTCAGTGATTATAATGGCTTCAG